>NC_137921.1:32949189-32969189 GCF_963457725.1 Sprattus sprattus | reverse complement strand
GCACGGGCCAGGCCAAGTGGCTCCCGGAGAAGAACGCTCTGGAGTGGACCATCAAATCCTTCCCTGTAAGTCTTACATCCAGCATCACTCAGTGAAGCATTACACTCCGAACCTTCCTGATACTGATGTCTCAGTCTCTGTCAATGTTGAGAGACTTTTTTTTATCGGATCAGTCAATCAGTCGCCATTCTGTACAGCAGATCCTACTTGTGGCAAAATTCACTAATACACTAGATTCTTTCACAACACCCTCCTGGAAAATCCAGGTGTTAATTGTTTACATTGTGATGCATTGAGTGTCTGCATTCAGTTACCTGTCTATCCCCACGTCTATTTCCTGCATAACTTTTCTGTCGCTGATGACTGCCTCAACAATCCTCAGAGGCTGCTGTTAGGGTCATTTCCCTGCCAGGAAATGCGCCATTTGTGTCGATATCAGACTTTTACAGCCCACAGATAAACCGACAGGGGAGTCTCATAGCTGAGCAGATAAAGCCAGAAGGAAATTAGAACGGAATGATGTTTGCTTTTGATTGGGGCAGCGAGGGGCAACTCTGCCACCCTCTTTGGAAAAAAAGCATTCAGGATGTCACTCTCAAGCTGGCAGCAAAGCATCAGCACATCCCTCTGTCTTCCTATCTTTTGGAAGGGGCTGTGGCGTCTGAAGCAGGGACTGAAAGGCAGCTACAGGAATGCAGAAGTGTGTGTGTGTGTGTGTGTGTGTGTGTGTGTGTGTGTGTGTGTGTGTGTGTGTGTGTGTGTGTGTGTGTGTGTGTGTGTGTGTGTGTGTGTGCTGTGGCTACTCTGGATGAACTGCAGAGGTAGAAAGAATGCACTATGCAGAACAGGGTGAATTGAAAAGGTTATGTGAACACAGCTCTACATATTCAGCACTTTCTCAATTTTCCCCCTTTAATTAAGGTCTTTAATGGTTGTACCTTATCTATCAGAGCAGTTATTCTAACTTATCATAACATTGAGGACAATTTCCTTACTAGCAGAGAAGACTTAGAAGTAAGGTGTGCTCTCTGATAGGCTACATTCTCTACATTCCTCTGCATCTCTACATTGTGTGTTCATGGCATGCATACTTGTGTGTGCGTGTGTATCTGTGTGTTTGTGTGTGTGTGTGTGTGTGTGTGTGTGTTCTCTAAAGGGGGGGAAGGAGTATATGATGAGAGCTCATTTTGGACTGCCTAGTGTGGAGAGTGGTGAACTGGAGGCAAGGCGACCAGTCACAGTCAAGTTTGAGATCCCTTATTTCACTGTCTCTGGAATCCAGGTAAGCGTTTGTCGTTTGTGTTGAATTGTGTACTTCACCTCACCAGACAGAGAATCCTGTTGACATAAATCATGAGACTGATATGAATACAATATGTGTAATAAACATAAAATAAATCTGCTAATACATTTATCCCATAAAGGCCTATGTTGATATACTGTGAGCAGTTTGAATTTGAGATGATCCTGTTGTGACCCCTGCTGTGTTTGAAACATAGGTGCGCTATCTGAAGATTATTGAGAAGAGTGGTTACAATGCTCTGCCATGGGTGCGTTACATCACACAAAGTGGAGGTAAGATAGAAATGTAACATAACACAAACACTCACCTTACTGTGTTGGAATCCAATTAATTTGCATGGGCCTTCAGGAAGAGGGGGAGGAAGTGATACTGGGAAACCAGACTCACTGTGTTTACTTATTCATGGAGTTCTCCATAGTCATGACTCTACAGTTCCATGGAAGCAAAGACAATCTTATGCCTTTAGGTTCATTTATGTGTAAGATCCTACTTCTAAATACAGACTTGACTTACCCATGAACACATATACACACTCAGGCAGAACAATATTTCCTAACCTTGATGCCTCCCAATAAACACACCTTAAGTCACACACCATTCCGTAACGCTATTGGGAAAGAAAATGTGTTGCTTACCTTAAGTACTGCCAGAATCGACTGTCTGCTCACATCATGACACACACATTTGTCACAGCCTAATGTGGCATTGAGCCTGATAGTCTCTGGCTGGCCATGTGAACGCTACACTCACTCTGCATCATTGCCTCTGACAGATTACCAGTTGCGGACAAATTAGGAAGGTCCCAAACACACCAGTGGATCTTTTCGGCCTTGGATCTCTTTTTTTCTGGACATTCCAATACGTTGAAAGGAGAGGACCAAGACGGAATAAGTACATCAAATGACTTGAATTAAGCAAACAACATCAGCTTTTATCCCTTCCAGATGCAGAACACTGCACATGTGAGTGGTCCTCCTACCTGCAGAGGCTCTTTTATCTTTTTTTACCTTTTAAAAGTGACTCTGGACTCAGCAGTGAGGACTCCTAACCTCTTCCGTTTTAATTTTATTATGGGACTTTACTGTCTATTAAAGTCTATGGGCCCTATCTTGCACCCAGCGCAATTGACATTGTCACCGACGCATGTATCATTCCTATCTTGCACCCGGCGCACAGCGCGATTTTCCCTCCAGAGGCGCGCTTCGAAATGAACTTGCGTCGACATGGGCGGGGGCGGAACAGAGAAGGCGTTTCTCTGGCGCAAGTGGTATTTTGCAGTTTCAAAACAACGCCGTGCGCCGTGCGCCATTGACCAAAAAAAAGCTGGTCTAATGTGAGGCGCAATGTCTAAAGTCTGTAACGCGTATTCAAAACGCTATTTTAAGGGCGCATGTGCTTGCCCGCACAGTATAGGACCTGTAGGCTACACTTTACTTCTGTCGTCTTCACGAGAGATTTACACCAATTGTTTGGCAAGCCATATATAATTACAAGGGAAATAAAGTATTTACCACATGAGGAAATCATTGTGATATCCGTATCCAAGACATTTAAAAACTAGGCATACATCTAGCGTACACAATTGACCCAAATGATTCAGGTTAATTGAAGCTGCGTGACATTTGATTTATTGTATGGCTTTGTTGCATTTGTTTAATGCCAGTATTATTATAAATCTTGTAAACTCATCTCTGTGTATGTGGACTTTATTTATGTACCTTGGGTTTGGTCAGCTGGTGCACTGGCTTGGGTGCCGATTTCCATGCCCCCAAATCCCTGCACGCTCTCAGGCGTGAGGGTAGACGTGGCGATGTCCTCTGCTGCCGTCAGATCCTGGGTCGAGGCAGATCCACCTCCCGTGAAGGCACGAGAACGTGTGTTACCTTCCAGCTTGGATGTCCCACGTCTCCGGACGTCATTATAGCGTTTTCGGCAACGTTTTCGGGTGCCCCGTTGCAGAAACAATCACGGCAATATCTTGACATGCTTGCTTGACTTTGCTTACTTTTGGAGGGTTTCTCGCATCCCCATATATATCTATCTCCCGGCTTTTTACAAAGCCATACAATAAATCAAATGTCACGCAGCTTCAATTAACCTGAATAATTTGGGTCAATGTGTAGGCTACATGTATGCTTATTTTTAAAATATCTTGGATATGGATTTCACAATGATTTCCTCAAGTGGTAAATACTTTATTTTCCTTGTAATTATATATGGCTTGCCAAAAAATTGGTGTAAATCTCACGTCGGTCTCCTCGGCTGTGAACTTCTCCGGTCTTCCACCAGGTAATTCCGCCATCAAAATAACAAGCCGCTATGGACTATAAGCTTCTCGCTCTTAAAGGGAATGTGAAATGACGCTCCGATTGGTTTATTGCATATTACGCCCAAACCACACCTATGGCTGAGTAACCTCCTTTGGACCAACCCTTTTGACACTTGCGCTGGACGCAAGTGTGTTTTTTCCGCCGTTAAAATAGCAACTGCGCCATAGAGCCGCCCACACAGCTACTTGCGCTTGGCGCCGTCCTACTTGCGTTTCTGATCGGCAAGATAGGGCCCTATGTGTTTTAATGTAAGTAGTGTAATATCTGCAGGATCGTTGAGGACAGGAATGCTTATCCCATCCGATCTGGTGTCTTTGGTGATGGAGAGCATCTGATCTGAAGTTACCCTGTATGGTTTTATTACTTTGAGGGTTGTAAGCATTATATCCCAAGCCCATGAAATGAACACCAAGAGCACAAGATCAATGATTAATAAGGCTTGGCTTTGCCAAAGCAATGCTGTAACTCTATATCCAAACTAGAGCCTTTGTATCACCATTAGAATAAGGCCAGAGATCTGAACTATGCAGTCGTTTCCCTTACTTTCTCATGACAATTGTAAACAGAGCACGGCTCAAGACAGACAAAAACTATACTCTGACTTCAACCCAAAGTCAGTATTTGAAAAGGTTCCAAGATGAAATGCCGTAGCCAGAAATGACTTGCACTTCCAATGACAGCTAATTTGAGTCATAACGATGCCAATGAACATTCTCCTTTTTCATAAAAATGGCGGAATTGAGAGACTCTCCCAGGGATTTTAATGCTGTGCTTCCTAAGTTACGACCACCCCCCCCCCCCCCCCCCCCCCCCCACACACACACACATTCAGTTTTTTTCAGCCATCCTGGCAGGTGCACCGAGAGGGAATATGCTTCCATAATGCTGCCCCTTCAGTATGCATCACACTCTTTGCCTTATCAGGGATGGTCCCTGCCTGGTGGAGTACAGTACTTTACTGCAGAGGCAGCTGAATTCATTATTTGTTGTTGGTATTAAGAACTTTTTTGGATGACTTATGCTGCACACAGCGCAGTGTGATAACCTCCTAATATTTATTCCACACTGTTGCACAATATTAGATGTGCTTTTTACATGTTTATTTAATAAAGATGTTACACATTTATGGGGCATTAAAATGGTAATTTTGAGAAAAATAAATAAATAAATTCATTTTAGCAGCATGTTTGAAATCATTACTTTATTGTTCATATTAAGGACGGCATTATTGAATAACATCATTCAACATAATTGTGTGTGCTCTTTTTATTTAGAGCTTCTGTGGTCACATGGATGCACTCTTTGTCTCTTTATGTGGTGAACAAGTATGAACTTGATGACACACAACCGGTTACTATTGAACAGAAGACACTGATCTATTCATCTAATGATAGTATCTTTTTCATGAAAAAGCATGAATTTATACCAAAAGAACAAGCCTCCTGTTTTGTTTATTTTTTTTTGTTTGCTTTCAAACCACATCAAACCATGGTGTGAATATCCTTTCGATGTACACTTGGCTGGAAGTTTCAGTGAAACACAGCGTCTGCTGATCTGTGTTTGAGGGGTAGGGGCGTAGGGCCAGAGAGAGTACCAGAGACGGACACTCTTTATCGGGCCCTGCCTGTGCACAGCCTGTGCCTGGGTGACGGTGGGTCACAGAGCGGCCCATTGTGAGGCGGTCGAGGGGTGGTGTCCGTGTCACAATAGCCTGCTTGTGGTCTGTGAGAACTGGCGTTGCCCAGCACCGGCTCACTGGTGCACTGCATCGTGCAGCATATCTGTGTGTATGACTCAGCTCAACTTAGGCTCCCGCTCTACTGCCTTCCTGTTCGTTTGACACATACAGTACACTACTTCCAATCACACACACACACACACACACACACACACACACACACACACACACAGATACACCAGAGCCTGAGAGGTATGTTATAAAATAAAACCACTATCATTTACACAGGCATAATATCATGTCAGTATGAGTTCAAACACACACACACACACACACACACACACACAGAGGCAGAAAAACAAGTATATGATAGAAATAAAGGCACTGTCAGGCAGACAGAAAAGGAACTAGCGCAGACATATTCACACTTGCACATGGCTCTCAGCTGTACAGCTGAATATGCCCATTTGCAAAAGCACTGCCTTCATCTCCCCCCCCACCCACCCCCACCCCTCTCTGACACTTCCCATGCATATGATTCTGGCTTTACATTCTTTATTAATGCCTGTGCATGAGAACAGTCTGACAACAAGAGTGCAAGAGGCAGACTTCTTCAAAGGCCGGAAATATCACCCTTTACAAGAGAGCATTAATACTAAAAGCGCTGTTTAATTTAATGCCATAGCCTGATGACATACAGAAGTGGCATCGCTTGAAAAAAGCTTGACAGTTTCTCAGTTTTTGGTGATGTTTTTTTTTTTTTTCAACAAAAATCTTAGCGAGGCAAAGACATATGCATTCACAACCATGCATATCAATGTTCTCCGGTCCTCCCCAGCCAGCGCTGCTGTCTCATACAGAGGCAGCACACACCTCCAGATGGACACCTCCTATTGGCACGATCTCCTGAGTCACCGAAATAGAAGTGTGAAGGACAGACGTGTCGAAATTAATTGCGAGTCCAAGATGGAGGGAAGAGGCCGTGGTGTGAATTGAAAGAGTGCCATGCCCTTTTACTGGACCAAGGTCCATTTCATTCCGATCAATTGTCCTACGGACTCCTATGGAGCCGCTCATCTCGACAGATCCATTTGCGTGCGCAGTCTGAGCAATCACATGGCTAATCATTCTTGGAAATTGGTCGCTTGGCCTGGTTCTACCTTGATGATTTTGTGGAGCGTAAATAAGGATGGCGATAAATCTCTCCCCGGACTCGTTATTATCCTCCTGGCGTGTCTCGTCCAGTTTATCATAAAACATAGCTACAGTTGTGACCGAGGGAGATGCATGGATCAGATCCTCATGTGCTCCATGAGCCGACCGCAGGATATCTCACTCCAGGCTCTACGGAGGCACAAAACCCATTGTGTGTTCACAGCGAATGCACTTCCACTGGTCCCACCAGCTCTGTCCACCACACTCAGATCAGCTGGGCCAAGCTGGAGGTCGTCTCTCTCCTGGCCTCCCTCATCTGTCCCGATATGGTGAACACCCCCACTGCCCGCTCCCTCAGTCTCTGCCCGGGGCCCGTTTGTTCGATAAGGAAGACCACCAGCGCGTACACGGCCACCGCCAGCATGGTGCCGCCGCCTCCGGCGAGCAGCACCACCCCGGATATGAACATGTCGTTGAGCGCCTGCCCCGGCTTGGGCATGTGGTTTGCCAGCGCCAGGTCCAGCAGGACGGCGCCACAGATGAGCAGCGCCGCGGCGGTGATCAGCACCACCAGCAGGTCCGAGAACCCGCCGCTCTTGAGCATGTCAATGCGGCGGCGGCTACGCACGCAGTTCATGTCCTGCACAGCCGAGCTGAGCAGCTGCTTAAGCAGCACGGCCAGCGCCAGCAGGCACAGCGTGGTGCCCACGCCCAGGCGCCACTCGCTTGACACGCTGGTAGTGGTGGACAGCAGGCCCACGCCGCCCAGGCCGCAGCCCAGGATCAGCACCACGGCCACGCAGTAGCACAGCAGCGACTTGCGCGGTTCGCGGAACCACCACAGCTCCACCTGCTCCTCCAGTAGGTTCTGCTGGATGCGGGCCGGGTCGGCGGGCGGGGCGCCCTGAGGAAAGGCCTCCAGCTCCGACATGGTCCCCCCAGGAAGCCACCGTCACTGAGGGGTGACCCACTTCGAGACCAGGGCGGTGGAGGTGACCAAGGGCAGGGGTGAAGGCACAGAGGGCTCCCCTCAGATATGACCCTGTGGAGAAAAGCGAAACCTGAGAACTAACGTCACATGCATAAATAATGCTGTGTACACATGGTAAAGCGTTTTCATGGGTCTTATGAACGTAAATATTCCACTCTAAAGGAAACTTATCTGGAGTTTTAGGGAACATTTAAGGTTCTTCTATAGTTCTTGTACCTTTATTTGGGCTTGCAGTGAAAATGAATAGTGGTTAAATACAGACTTGAGGATGGGAAGGGCTAGCGTAAGTAAAGATTACTGTGAACTACAGTCACCTCAAAAGTGCAAATAAGGAAACACTACAAAGTAAAAAGAAGCGATGTACGGTACATGGTGTCTTGACAATATAATCATGGACTATACCAATTATAAACTATTTGAGTTTCCAATGTATGAAACTCTGTTGACTCAAGGCACCGTTAGAGTGCAGTACAAACAGCAGAATGGAACTGGGTGGTTATAACATAGCAGCGGTGCCATATGCGCTGAGCAGGCGGATGTGTGCAGGTAGCATGACGTATGGATAAGTGACAGCGCCCTGCAACCACACAATGGTTTTGATTAGCACTAAAACTGGTATTTTTTCATCTGACCTTGTTGGTGTACAGTTTGACTGGCATTTAGGAACTTTTTATGGCCTAAAGCCACTTTTACACGGTGCCAACAACCACCCGGTCGTGACCATCAACCAATCACAACACACAACTCTGCACATCCTCCATGAATAGTTTGGATCATGATCAGATGTGCGCCATCTATGCAGAAGGCCTCTGGGACACTAGGTTTACCCACAATGCAATGATTTACAGTTTATATTTAAGATAACTGGCACTATCTTATAGAGGTCTAAAACCTTGACATTAACCTTAAAATCTTGACAGCTAGCAAGCCATATAAAGCTAAAAATACATCCTTGAATGTCTTCCACACTAGAGATTTACTGAGTGAGTTTCACTTAACCAATAGCAAACAGTTTCAGGAGGAAGTTGGTTAATATTTCACAGAATAAACCTTTAGGCAAATCTACACACTAGAACAGGCAACAGTTTGCTTGCGTCCTCCCCCACACTGCTGTACCTGAGCCACATCCACCTACTGGTGTCACAATACACCAATACACAAAGATGTAGTCTGGCACTTGTGGATGAGCTCTGTGTGTGTGTGTGTGTGTGTGTGTGTGTGTGTGTGTGTGTGTGTGTGTGTGTGTGTGTGTGTGTGTGTGTGTGTGTGTGTGTGTGTGTATGTGTGTTGAGAGATGAATGTGTGAGTGCATGCCCACATGTGAGTGTGTGTGTGTGTGTGTGTGTGTGTGTGTGTGTGGCACTGATGGTATCCATCTCAACACAGGCCCAGGTATTAATCCTTTTATCAATGGTCCATCCCACTGCTCCAGCCGACCCTCAAGGTTGCTGCTCCGACAGCTTGTCTTTACAATGCTGTCAGCGCCTTTACGATAGCAGTCAGCAGAGCGCACGCCGGCAAGGAATTCTAGCCGCACACACAAACAAACCAGCCCTGCATTCATTAGACTGGGATACATGATAAGAGGGTGACAATGCGTTCAATTTAATGCCCCTCCAGCAACTTTGGACTTTACCTGTATTCACCCTGCAATGATTCTATCTGTGTTCGGGGTCTGAATTTAGACTGTAACTGTGTGTGTGTGTGGTGTGTGGTGTGTGGTGTGTGTGTGTGTGTGTGTGTGTGTGTGTGTGTGTGTGTGTGTGTGTGTGTGTGTGTGTGTGTGTGTATGTGTGTGTGTGTGTGTATGCTGTATCTATGCAGGGATTGGGCAGTATTTACTTTACCCAAGAAAATACTTTAACCAAAATACCCAAAACTGTATACATGACGATGACACTTGAAAGCATCTGCATGCACCTATGGGAGATGCACTTTGCCCACGCTTGTTAAAGACACATGACAAGAGAAAGATTGACGTCTAATCAAGGCCAGTTTATAGATCTGCTCAACAAAAACTGACGTTAAAGTGACAAACTTTGTGTCTGCTAGGGCGGTGCAGACCCTGTCACCTGCATGTCACATTTTGAAAGGGTGCAGGTATTGAACATTTTTTTTTTCTCTCTGATTGGATGACAATAATTGACCTTCTTGACATGGCTACGGTCATCTAGCTGGCTTGAATACTCCCCATCATAATACAGTGCGTCTGAAAACAGATTCGTAATGTGCCTTGTTAAGCAGTGAAAATATCAAATGATCCAATATGCCCATGCAGAGTAGAGGCTTGATGTCAGGTTGCCTTTAAAATGCAAAATTCTGTAGTTTATTTTCTAACATGTCATGATTGCTATATATTGTATTTTTGAATTTTTTTGTGAAATTCATCTTTTTGAATTTTTGCCTATTCCTGTATGTATGTGTGTTTGTGTGTATGTGTGTGTGTTAAGGGCATATGATAGGTACAGCAGGAAAATCTTTATAAAATACATGTAATGTCAGTGTTACATAAAAGAGGACTAACAAAGTAACAAAATGAAAAAATTACCTCTCTAGCACCATGATTAAAGAAACTACAGCTAATTAACCATTATCATTAATAGGGTCATTTTATAATGAATGTGAATGGGAACAAGTGTGAATTTTGACTACCATTTTGACTTCGTAGATAAGCTTACGAACTTAACGTTATGTCCCAAATACCTGTGCCTTATCCCATGACTTGTTGCAATTTTTTCTTGTTGATAAAGTATATAACACTTACAGTAATGGTTACAAATATGTAATTTTCCAGTTTGAACCCGAATACAAATAATTCCTATATGAATCTGTAGACCTAATATCAAACTACCAATACAACATTGATTTCAGCTCCACATCAAATGTGTGCAGTGGGAGAAATACAAACTATTACAGCAACTGCCCACTGTTGGTCTAGAGGTCGCAATCTGAAGCCATCCAATATGGCTGCCTCTGAGCTGGTCACTGCCCTTTCACTGAAAGTGTGTGTGTGTGTGTATAGGTGCGTATGTGTAGGGTTTACATGTATGACACTCTCACTCCCTCTGTGTGTGCGTGTGAGTGTGCGTGTGTGTGTGTGTGTGTGTGTGTGTGTGTGTGTGTGTGTGTGTGTGTGTGTGTGTGTGTGTGCGTGCGTGCGTGTGTATGTGTGAGTGCGAGTGCGAGTGCGAGTGCGAGTGCGAGTGCGAGTGCGAGTGCGAGTGCGAGTGCGAGTGCGAGTGCGAGTGCGAGTGTGTGTGAGTGTGAGTGTGAGTGTGTGTGTGTGTGTGTGTGTGTGTGTGTGTGTGTGAGTGTGTGTGTGTGTTTGTGTGTGTGTGTGTGTGTGTGTGTGTGTCAGTGTGTCACCATGTGTGCCTAAATCAGCTTGTGAGAGTCTTTCTTTGTCTCACTTTTATAATTAGGTCCCTACAGATTTGACAATGATGGCCTGCTCCCTGAAATAGGAGTCAGTAATTGAGGTGACATATGAAGTCAAGAGTAAAAAGCAAACAATCCACAGCCGCTGAACGCAGGCGCTGCAGCTACAAACACCTCAATGTCCCTGCTCTCTCTCTCTCTCTCTCTCTCTCTCTCTGGTTGCTTTCTCTGAAATTTTGACTTTATTCTCTCTATCTTTAAACACAACAAACACACAGACACACACATACAAATACACACACTCTCTTTCCTCTAATATTAAAAACACTGGTCATGCAAACCATAATTACCTTAGCTTTGTTGCCGACTTCCTCCTTCAGGGAGTTTATTCCATAATAACAACAAGCACTTCAGCTGTAGATCACAGGTTTGCTAGTGGAGGATGGAGACAGGACTCTTCATATGCAGTAGATGTGTTGTGTGGAGAAATCATTCGGGAATGAAAAAAGATCATAAAAGTGGCGAATCAATTGGATCTCCTTAGTCTGGGATTTCTGTGCAAGGTCACTCTGACAAGAAGGAAAAACATCCCACTCAGCTTTTCTTTTTTTGTTCGTGGTGCTCACTGGCAGTTGCACTTTTAAAACTCCTTTACAGTGACCTCTCCTGAAGTGCATTTCATGATTCAGAGTGAATATTTTGCAGGTCCCGTTTAAAAGAAGATGGTGGGGTGGTGGTGGGGTTGAGGGTTTGACTTTATTTTCTTCTGCTGCATTTTCTTTTGTTCTTTAACTCTCCCAGCCAAAAAAACTGGCATTGATGCGCCCCAAGAGTTTGGTGTTGTCAAGCTGGCGACCGACGTGACAGTGGTGGTGTGTGTGTCTAGTCACCCCTGCTGAAGTCCAGCCTTTTCCCGAGCGCCCACGGCAGCATGGCGTCCATCAGGCTGACTGAATTTCAAACCAAATGCTTTGTGTCCCCATCAGCAGACAGCTCCCATTCCCATTCAATTATTCAAGGAGACCTGTGAAGCCAAAAAAAAAAGAAAACACAAACGTGACAAAAAAAAGTGAATAAAGAGGACTGGTCTAGGGGTGGGGTCCACTACCTTTCAGTGCACAGACCAGTGGCCCCATGCCCTGTCCATCAGGAACGGTGCCCTGCTGCAGCAGTAGGCTGGGGAGTGAGGAGCACATGAAAAGCGCTGAGCGCGGGGTGTCGAGGCGCTTCGATGAGGCTTTGGCCTTTTGGTCTGATCCGCTGCTCTGATGTGGAGGCTCCCAGAGATAGACACCCTGCTCTTCCTCCTCCTACTCCTCCTCCTCTTCAGCTCCACAGCCTCCCTGATGTGGATGAGAGGCGCCTGGTCCAGCACCTTGGCCGATTCTGAAGCAGCCACCGCTTCAAATGGGTGCCAGAGCCAAGCATCGAATGACAGGCAGGGGATGCGGGGTGGTGCGATTCCTCTGGTGTGTGTCTGCGAGCGGAGTGGGTGGAGAGGGGGATGAATGAGGATCATTCAGAGAGCCATCCGGACGCCGACGTTGTGTGCAACAGCAGCAGCCCCCACCTCCCTCTTCCGAGCGTCCCAGACCCACACAGACCCTGGCCAGAAGCTAAAGCACAATAGAATGTGTCTGTGGATGCCTCCTGTTCCAAACTCAGCACAAAGCTTAAGTCTCCAAAACCCTAGACACTGAAAAATGAGGAGAAAATAACAAAACAGACATCAGAAACATTCACAAACGGAGCTAAATCTGTTTAATATTTGAATTAAATTTCTCTTTCATTGTCAAAATGACAGTCAGAGTGCCAGTTGTTATTCTGAAGCCTCAGACATACCTTTGAATTCAAATATATTTTACCCAAACTTTGTTATATATATATATTTTCCCAAAGGTAAATAATAAACAGCAAGAAAACCAAACTACGGTGATGATGAAAATGACATTAATGCAAATGAAATCAATTGATTTCTACCCATCCAACTCCACTTATGTATCTACTATGAGTTAATGCTATGAATGGAGCCATTTGAATGAACATTGAACAACCACATAGACTGCTAACATAATTACAAAACCAAGTTATCAGTATCCACTTCACAGATCTGGGAACCATCATGAATCAGTGAGCAGGCATTATGTCACATTAATATACACCTCACCGAGCCAAATCTACTTTTCCCTTGCTCGCCGTGATAAGGCTGCACTGCATGCTGTGGCGGCAGAAAAGAAAAACAGTTTGTTTCTTTCATGCCTCCCCTCACACAAAACAAAGCAGGCAAAGCACACTTACTCTTCCCTTTACCTTCCCCGTGTTTAATCCTCCTTTATCAGCAAGAGCACACGTCTCAGGTTACTGGCAGGCATAACCTCAGGAACAGAGCAGACATAAGCTGGCACCCTACAGCATAGTTCCTCTTCTTTATCTCTCCTTCTCTTCCTGTCCTTCCCTTCCTGTCACCTAGTGTTTCTCCCTGTCTCTCTGTCTGGGTGATTTTCACCTCTAACTCTCTCTCTCTCCTTCTTTTACTCACTCTCCTGATTTGTTTCTTTCACACTCTCCCTTTCTGCAGTGCAACTGATCTTAAGGGTGCCAAGCGCGGTAACCTGCCTCAGCAGTGCACTGCACAGTCCCTCCCCCTCTGCTGGAGTCCTCTCCTCCCTCTTCCATGGCTCTCCCAACCAGACTGGCCGTGGACCCTCCCCTCTTCCCCTACCTGAACAGTCTGGTGCTCGCCCCACACCCGAACCAGCACCACCACTGCCACCACGCCGTCCCTTCACTCAAGCACTGGGGGACTTTCTCCGCCCCTCTCCCCTTGCATTTACGCCCACCCTGAGAGCAAGATCATTCCAACACCTCGCCTCTACGTGCCAAGACAACCTGAAACAGGAGACGGGGCAAAAGTGTGTAAATTACACCTACAACCTACTCACGTCCAGACGTATGTGTGTGTGCGTGTGTTTGTGTGTGTGTGTTTGAACTCATGCATGCTCGTGCAGATATCTTCCATGTTATGCATGCCTACAAAACTCTGCATGTGCCACGTTACTAGGCTTCTTATATTTTGGGCTGTGTCCTTTAGCGTAATTCTTCCACCTAGTGAAGCGAAGAAGCCCTCATAACAAATTCACTGGCTCCATATCGCAGTCCTGTCCTGGTGGGGCGCAAGGAAGGAACAGCTGCAATTTATAACTGCTAATTAAATCACCAATTAGCATGCATGTCCCTCCAGCTCTGCTCTGCTGACGGAAGAAAACTCCCTCACCTTCCCTCTCCATCCACCCCTTCACACACACACACACACACACACACACACACACACACACACACACACACAGGGGCCATCTACGCCGGTCTTCATCATTCTCAACATTATCAGTCAGCCATCTGAGACTGTCCGACACATAACCCCGATAGGGCAGGCTTCCAGCTACCGACTGTGCAGCCCTTCACTCTGACCTCATTTTGTGTCGTCATGGCTGCCGCTACCAACGGAGCCACACACCTGGCCCTAATCTTTCAGCTACTGTACGGTAGCTGCTGTTCCTGTTCTGATGTTGAGGCACAGATATTAGTCAAAATCATTTTTAGGCATACTCCAAAAAGAAACTTCTAGAAAGTTATCTTTGCTACCCCCTCCCACACACACACACACACACACACACTATTCTAGGTCATTTTCAACAATGTAAAACAGGGCTGTTAGATTTATACTGTTAAAATATACTGATCTCTAAACATTCAGCTGTTTCAGGAAATGTACTTCCCCTGAAGGACCAAGCCATTCCTGAAATAATGACGCATTTGCCATGCCCTCAGTTAAGTCCAACAGTAAACCTACAGCAACGATGGCAAGGATATTCTCCCCTTCTAGAGTAAAAAAAAAAAAAAAAAAGAGAACATTGCTCAAAAGGTTCTTGCATTTCCTAGAGGACAACCCAGGAGAATGGTTGAAGGAAACAAGGGGGAGAAAGCTTAGCAGAAGGAAGAAGGGAGCAAGAGGGAGGGGGACAACAAGAAACAAAGAGAGCAAGAAGGTGTAGGGCAGGGGAAAAAACGATAAGCCCACACACGCAGTGATGATGCTAATAAATGGGGATACAGCTGAATATGCGTAACATATAGGCCTACTTTTCACTATAGATATTAACAAAGGCTTACTGTAGCAGCTGAGAAACACATCAAGTGAAATCAAGGATAAGAACAGCCAGGTATTATAAAGGGTTTCTGTAAGGTTGGAGCCAGGTTATTAAAGTGCACCATTTGTTCAATTCCTTCAAATTCTTTCTTCAAAGTTTTGCGTGTATTCAATAATAATCTTGTACAGAATCATTACAGTAGATGACATAAACCACCCATGGCAGATGTTCTATATTGTGTCTACTTTTACAAGCTTAAGGTCAATATCGTGGTGCAAAGGTTAAAAATGTGGGAACGGCATTGACAACTTGTGGTTCCTGGTTAACAAAAACAAGTTGGCTAGGTACGCTATTAAAAAAAAAAAACTCGAGCAGGAATTAGTTTATGAAGTGGATAAATTATGCATCTTGGTTTAAGACATCAATCAATACACCGTTCGCGTCAGCTGTATTCAATGCAATTGTCTGAACACATTACTCTGAAATATAACCACATCTTTTTTTCTGTGCAATGAGCTAAAATAAATAACACTTACGGTGAAAATTCAGCATCTAGGTGGATGGTAACGCTGACCGTTTAGTGACAGTTCTTTACATAAACCTACCACCATGCAACGAAACATGGCGAGCTGAGAAGTAAAGGAACACTGAGGCAAACTTATCGGTACATCGAGGTTCGGTATGATCTCCAGCCGTGTTAGCCGTCCGTGCATACAGAATGTTAACAGCGTACTGCATAACCTAGTAACAACGGTGCATTAGATGAATTCTTACCTGTGTGGAGCCGACAGCGCTTGAAACTGACCACTCCGCTACCGCTGGTTCTTTTAATTTCTCTAAGGCATGTGCTTTCTCTCTGATCCCCGCTTACTGGTGCTTTTCTGGTTTGTAACTGTAAGCGTCGTATTATGGTTTTCAAGATATAATATCTTCCTAGAAATTATGTTTTAAAAAAATATGACTGTCTCTTGTTTACAGCGCGTCAGGTGCATGGACTTTTGCCCCGGAGGAGGTGTGGTTCAGTTCACAGTTCCAGAATAGTAACTCAGTTCCTCTGTAACCTTTCTTCTGTTCTCCGTGGGGACTCCCGTGGTGAGAACAAACAACACTGCTTAGTCCGTGTGTAGCCAAGAAGATATGACAACATCACAAGGTCCCATCCTGTTTACCTAAAAACCTTTCAGCCCCTATTCTGGTTGCCTCTTTTCCGTTCCGATCTGTTCTAGAGTCCCTTGGCTAATTATAATATTCCCACAATAGCAGGCAACCCTGCATGTTAATCTATGACAGCTAAACATTAATGTCAAATAAATAAAACCTAGCGTTAGTTGATATTTTGATATTGATATTTTCACATCATAGACTTTAATAACATTTGTGTCTCTGTGATCCTCACACAAAGCAATATTTAATATATGGCAACATGTACAACTAGGTGAGGGAAGGTAGCCTTGGACTGGAGGGAGGGCTGTGTATGCGTTTCTTGGACATATCCTGGATATCCTGCCTCAGTCGCTGGATCTCAAACTTCTGGAGCTGAATGATTCTCTCTGTCTCATCGTGAAGGTTCAGACGCTGGACTTCCTCACGGGGATTGCACCTGGGAGTTAGGGTACCTGGTGTGAAGGAAATCAACATTTCAAAGGCTGTCTCAGCTGAACATTAATCATTCAGTAACATTAATATCTATCACAACCTAAGACCTAAGATCACACAGGTGTTGACCATTTCTTTCAAGCAAACAGGAACATTTATTCTTTGACTTGATACTTCAGAAAGGTAAAGATGCATGACAGCCTGACTTTAACTGTTAAAATGTAAGTTGGCTTGATAACCATGGGAACAGATTGTTATACAGTTGCTATGGATAATGTTGCTTAAAATGAAACCTTCAAAAATGTCTCCCACAACATTTGAGAAAGCACTGGGCTACTGCAACAGCATCCTATACGGCTCCCCAACCACTGTCCTCAATAAACTTCAATATGTTCAGAACTCTGCCGCTCGTCTGCTCACCTCCACCCGCTGTTATGAACACATCGCCCCGGTCCTCCGAAACCTTCACTGGCTCCCGGTCAAACACAGGATCAATTTCAAAATACTGCTCACCACCTTCAAAGTCCTAAATAACCTGGCCCCTCCCTACCTTTCTGACCTCCTCCCCCTCCACGCCCCTACACGTTGCCTCAGGTCCGCCAGCGCAACCTCTCTCAAGACCATCAGGACTAAGCGCCGGACCTGGGGTGACAGGGCCTTCTCGGCTGCTGCTCCCTCCCTCTGGAACGACCTCCCCATCCACATCCATCAGGCTCCCAACATAACACTTTTTAAACAGTCCCTCAAGACTCACCTTTTCAACCTCGCCTTCACCTTATTTCCCCTGCTCCCTCCCCTCCACTCCTGAGACCCGAGCTTTTGCCTGGTGTGCATTTTTTATTTCTCCTTGCTATTTGGGATAAGTAAGACCTAATAAGTATAATAACTAAACTTTGTTTTTGTACAGGAAGTAGTTTTGTCAAAAAATGATGTCCTTGTATGAGGACAGTGGGCTTATCATAACCTTAAGAAACAATATTTGCTGTTTGGGACCAGAAGGGCCCAATTAGTGTCAAATCAAAATTTTAGCTTTATACAATAAGTAGTTCTCTCAAAAATCAATGTCCTCATATGAGTACAACGGGTCGGTCTTACTGTATTACATATAGTACCCACATAGTAGAGGGGTAGAGCTGAGGGGTAAAACTGAGGTGTAGAGCTGAGGGGTAGAGCTGAGGGGTAGAGGAGTAGAGCTGAGGGGTAGAGGGGTAGAGCTGAGGGGTAGAGGGGTAGAGGAGTAGAGCTGAGGGGTAGAGCTGAGGGGTAGAGGAGTAGAGCTGAGGGGTAGAGGGGTAGAGCTGAGGGGTAGAGCTGAGGGGTAGAGGGGTAGAGCTGAGGGGTAGAGGGGTAGAGCTGAGGGGTAGAGCTGAGGGGTAAAGGGGTACAGAGGGGTAGAGCTGAGGGGTAGAGGGGTAGAGCTGAGGGGTAGAGCTTAGGGGTAGAGCTGAGGGGTAGAGGAGTAGAGCTGAGGGGTAGAGGGGTAGAGCTGAGGGGTAGAGGAGTAGAGCTGACGGGTAGAGCTGAGGGGTAGAGGGGTAGAGCTGAGGGGTAGAGCTGAGGGGTAGAGGGGTAGAGATGAGGGGTAGAGCTGAGGGGTAGAGGGGTAGAGCTGAGGGGTAGAGCTTAGGGGTAGAGCTGAGGGGTAGAGGAGTAGAGCTGAGGGGTAGAGGAGTAGAGCTGAGGGGTAGAGCTGAGGGGTAGAGCTGACGTGTAGAGCTGAGGGGTAGAGGGGTAGAGCTGAGGGGTAGAGCTGAGGGGGTAGAGCTGAGGGGTAGAGGGGTAGAGCTGAGGGGTAGAGCTGAGGGGTAGAGGGGTAGAGCTGAGGGGTAGAGGAGTAGAGCTGAGGGGTAGAGCTGAGGGGTAGAGCTGAGGGGTAGAGCTTAGGGGTAGAGGGGTAGAGCTGAGGGGTAGAGGGGTAGAGATGAGGGGTAGAGCTGAGGGGTAGAGCTGAGGGGTAGAGCTGAGGGGTAGAGCTTAGGGGTAGAGCTGAGGGGTAGAGGAGTAGAGCTGAGGGGTAGAGCTGAGGGGTAGAGCTGAGGGGTAGAGGGGTAGAGCTGAGGGGTAGAGGGGTAGAGCTGAGGGGTAGAGGGGTAGAGCTGAGGGGTAGAGCTGAGGGGTAGAGGGGTAGAGCTGAGGGGTAGAGGAGTAGAGCTGAGGGGTAGAGCTGAGGGGTAGGGCTGAGGGGTAGAGCTGAGGGGTACCCCTACTCAGCTCTACCCCTCTACCCCTACGCTTTGATGTGCGCTAGCTATCATAACATATGATGTGCGCTAGCTATCTAGCTGGCTAGCTATTTAATTATACGGTTAAAATGGAAGATTATAGATGTAAAGTGCTTACCTGTAAACTTTTTGAATAAATTCAAAGTTTATTTAACCACACTAAGCAAATGCACCACTTAAAATAACTGTTTACAACAGTAAACTCATCTAAATATTCCCAATTTTAGCTAACCACATGGTAGGATTAATACCGTAACGTAGTCCCAATGTCCTCAAACGAGTACTTGACATTTACTGATGTTCTAGTCGGCCACTATTATTAAAATGTGTAAAATTTTAATTCCATATGATGCTAGAGACAGTATTGTACATAAATACACTGGTTTCATTCATAACATTTTGATATATTTCTTACCTTGGACTATTTTCTGGCGGGAGCTGCTGTAGAAGTTTTTTGCTGATATTCCCACCATGTTGTTTCAACTGAAATTGGTGTAATGTTGTGATATCACCACTAGATGGTGCGGGCAGTGTCCCTTAATGTGGCTAATAGGTCAAAGTTTGACAAAAATTGAGTATCATGGTGCTAAGAGGCAAATATGTAATGTCCTCGTATGAGGTCGCAGGGTCTCAGGAGGTTGACTCTTATGTTCAGTTTTCTTTTTTCTAACTTGTTTTTGTCTGTTTGTTTTTTGTTTGATCTGTTGTCTTTCTTATTTTTCTGTTGTCTTGTTTGCTTGCCATATGTAAAGCGTCTATGAGTATTAGAAAAGCGCAATAGAAATATGAATTATTATTATTAATAATATTATTATTATTATTATTACTACTAGTAAAATGGAAAGCATTACTGATCCACTGCTACTAGCCAAGGGAATGAAACATGTATTTGACAAGACACAGAAAACTACCACACCACCCCCTGGGCAATCTTTGTACCGCGTTCACAAATTCGATAAACCCATCCAAACAACTGCTGAGGTGGGACTGCACAAGCCCAGAGCATTCTTTACCGAAACCTTTAGACGAAGCCGTCGTTAGACCCTCGACCAGGAGCCGTTCAATCGCCTGCCTCTCACCTTTGGCCTCTGAGGCTTGCTGTTTCTGGCCCCTCTTGTTCTGCCCCAGCTGGGCCTCGTAGTTGTAGACCTGTGACCGCGTCAGCTTCAGCTCTTGTCTCAGGCTGTTAATTTCAGTGA
>NC_137921.1:32844189-32944189 GCF_963457725.1 Sprattus sprattus | reverse complement strand
AAGTAAGACACAATAAAATAATGGTATGTTTTTATTATGTGTCAAGGTCAACTGTTTACACAAATTTGATGAAACTTGGTCTCATTTTTTTAAACTCTACACACAACTCACAGACTGCTGAAACAAAATGCACAAAAGAATACCTCATATCTCCCACAACATTAAACAATGCATTCAAAATGTAATATTCCCTTTTCAAAATCATTTTTGTGTTAAATGGAAAACACAGCTATTCATATGGATAGACTTTTTCGATCATAATCACTAGTGTGATGAATCTAAAACCCTTCCATCATTGGCAAGACAGCGGAGCGTATCACCGGCAGCCATCTCCCCTCCGTGCAAGGCATCTATAACACTAGATGCCTGAGGAGAGCACAGAAGATTTTAAAGGACCACAGCCACCCAAGCTATGGAATATTCTCATTGCTGCCGTCTGGTAGACGCTACCGGAGCATCCGAACACGGACTACCAGACTTACAAACAGCTTTTCCCCCCAGGCTGTAAAACTTAATTTTAATATCCCTCACTTCTTCACACTTTAAACTGCTGCTAGCCCTTCTTCTACTTTTAATTGTTGTATGTTAATGTTATGCTAATTGTATGCTAATGTCATGTTATGTTATATGTTTTATTGTTATAGTGTTATAGTGTTACAGAGTTATATGTTGTTCTTTAAATTGTTGTATGTTATATGTTTTATTGTTATAGTGTTATAGACTTATATGTTATTTTTTTGGTAAAGGTTACTTGTTATCTGTATGACGCCTACTGCGTAGATGATGATGCTGGCCAAGTCTTAAGAATTTTGCTGTGCTGAAGCAATTTGCAACAATAAACACTTTGACTTTGACTTTGTTAGGCTTATGCCTTTTGAAGTTATGGTTACAGTGCACTTTATAGAGCAATCTGAGAAAACGGCTTACATTATACTGAATATAAAACACAAGTACGATACTGTAACATATATCAGTACATTTTCTTCAGTCCTCTGAAACAATGTGGACTGAAGCATTGCACATAGATAGTGCTCCTTCTGCATTTTCCGTGCTAGAAAATACAAAATAGTTCACTATCACAAACTGAAATATATTTAGTCAACACATAAATGCAAGGCCATAACAAAAAAGTGATTAAAAAAAGAGAAACACTATTTCATAAGGAAGAATTATAAAATACAATTGACCCTTTGTACTTGACACATTAAATGACTGTATGACTGTACCTAGACACCTATTTGGGTCTTCTCACAGCAACACAATAACATCACTACCAATAACTTCCTTTGGAACTGGTAGGCTATATGTCTTGCATTTTGAAGAGCAGTGCTTTAAAAAGGCACACAAGTGTTCAGCCTCCGATTGTTGTGTGTAATGTTTTGAAAGGTTTGTAAGTGTTTCATGAAACTGGAGTCAAAGGCTGAGAATGACCTCTTACTGTTTCAGATTTGGTGTGAGCTTTTGCTCTTAGAGGCCCAGGTTTCAAAAATCGTGTGACATAAAAATTTGCGTTTTTTACAAAACGTTCACCACCGGCAGCTTATGTGTCTTCCTGTAACTGTTACAGTAAAAATAACCTGGCTGGTTTACTTGACAGTGCTTGTCCAACAAATATTTGCCTGGTGAAAACGCACGCCAGCCTGTGCATTCCGAGTCAACATCATCCTTTTCTATTACTGGGGGATTTATTCCACATTACTGACTGTGGCTGACGGTGTGCTGAGCAGAAATGTGGACAGATGGAGCCGCACGCTCACAGCGAGTGGTCCGTATGGCGCTGTGATTGGTCATAATTATAACCTACCTATGTGGCGGAGGGAAAAGAGGAAAGGAGGAGGAGGAAGAGGGGATGGAGGAGGGGGTGTGGGGAGGAGTTGGGGGGCCAGTAAGGGACCAGTGTTGGCTGAGCTGGAGTCAGCTGTGTAAATTGGTGTTGGTGTAAATGGTCCGTGCCTAAACGCTGTTTCACTCCATGCATGTACTGCTGGCAGTGAGCTGCACAGACAATGTCACCTGTGACAGAATGCTGACTCATTGAGCCGAGGACTATAAAACTGTAGTACGTATCTAGACCGAACCCAGTTTTGAACGTCATAATATAATAACCTTATGAGGTCTCATATTTCCATGGTGTAAACCTATGTCTCAAAAACAATAGCTGGTGTAAACCCTGATGACTCAAAACTGTAGCGCTCAAGTTTCGGGTACTTTCCAATACCTACACTGCATGAAATGTGGGATTTACGACAGTATTCGACCCTGTGTATTGCCGTAGAAGCCCACATTGGTGTGAAAGTCCCCCCACCCCTTCCCTTGACCAGGCCTAGGTTTTGTTATGTTAATTGAATTGACCTGGATTGAAAACAACCCCCCATTTTTCAGTCAGCATTGGGTATACCCACTTCTCAAAACAGGGTGTTTATCCTGTGCTGTATGAATAAATAAAAAGTATACCCACTTCTCCAGGGACCACTACCACTGTGAATGTCGATATTCGGTATGGTGTTATTAAAACTTACTATGTGTAAAAAAGACTAGAAATTGAACGCTTATTATTCAAGTCTAAAGTTTCTAATGTTGCCTCGGGCGCCTTTACGTGAACATAATTAAAACGTCACATAAGTCCACTAAACAATTCCCAATTTGCACGCTCCAGTAACAGAAGAGAAATACGCCAGAGGAGGGAGGAATGATAAACCAGGTACTTGGTCGCACCGACGAGCTTGAACCTTACCAGCAACGTGGCTAAGCGGTTAGACACAGGTATACAATACCATTAACCTGAAGAGGGCAGGTTCGAAGCTCGCAAAGCTCGTGCAAGATTTCAAAATCTACCTGAAAAGACACAGGATAGATATTCACGAGTGGCAAACATGTCCCAAGTTGCGAAATGACTATCTCAATATCAGAGTAAGCCCGACTCTGTATAATTACATGCCAAAAGTGAATCTCAAGAACATTACAGAGAGGAAGCTCGGGAATATAAGTTGAACAGCCTCCAAAGTACATTGCAACCCTCAAACTCTGAAAATGAAAGGCAAAGCAAAGCAAGAATTGTGACATCCACCGAATCAAAACCCTAAAGGCAGAACTCTGAAAACGGAAGGTGAATCAAGAAATGTGATAACCCCAGACCAAAACCAGAGAACAGAACAGAAGACAGAATCTTGATTAAATAATTTTTAATTTCGTTTTTATGGGGCAATAGCTGTAAATGGGAGGGGATACGTTTTGTCAGTTGAAAGCTGACCTTTAGACAGAATCTCATTCCGTCTCATCACAAGACGTTTTAATTCAATTCCTTGTCGTTTTCAACCAATGGCTGCAGCAGGGTGTGTGTGGCTAGACTGCTGACAGTCAATATGCTAATAAGAGCATTTCGCACCTCTGTCAGCGGGAGGTGAGAATGCTAAACACATCGGCCCCCTCCCCTCGCAGGTTCCTTCCCGGGAAATTCCGTCAGTATGCGGCAGACAGATATTTCGGCGGAATGTCCGCGATCAGCCAGGAATGGTGATCATTCGCGGGTGTATCACAGCGTATACGGGCCCGATAATCTTGCTTTTCGTGCAGTGCTAGTGGTACATATAGCGGTATGAGCTGCCACAGACTAACCCAGGGCAAGTACAACCTCAAAGCCACTAAAGCCTGGGAAACAGTAACACTAATCTGAACACTAAACAGTAAACGCCTCCGTGCCATTGCCATACCAGGGTCCGTAGGCATATTACTGCATTTTGTAGGTTTGCCTGAAGCCGCACGGTGACTACTGTTTGCCGTAAGTAAGTAGCTTATTTGCCGTCTTGTTTTGTCTTGTGTTGCACTTGCTTTATGTTTGACTGTGTTAGGTAAGTTGTTGACTCACTAGTTTGTCATAGTGTCTAAGGAAGCAAATTTAAGAGGTTTCGCTAGGTTTAGCCGCTAGCATCTCGTTAGCGATTAGCAATTCCTACATAATGCCACTTTAATACATAAGTTGTGATCTTCATTGGTGCTTATAGGGCTTAATTGTCTTCTGTTCTATCCTCGTACCTTTTTCTTCATGATGCCCGTGTCTCCCTTCATCTTGAGGTTGGTCTCCCTCTCCTCGGCGAGCAAGCGCTCGTGGCGAAGGCGCATGTCCTGGATCTCGCGGTCGCCGTCCTCCTCCATCTGCTTCTTCAACTCCTCAAACTCCCTCTGCTGCGTGCGGGACTCGTCCTGGCACTGCATGGGGTAGGTGGAGGACAGGAGAGAGGGACAGAGAAAGGTGTCAGAGGAAAAGGGAGACTGTGTGTGCATGTGTGTGTGTGTGTGTGTGTGTGTGTGTGTGTGCGTGTGTGTGTGCGTGTGTGAGTGTGTGTGTGTGTGTGTGTGTGAAACCTGAGATAATCATGTCTATAAAAACACTTTCAAACATAAACCCTGGGGTGCGAGTAATCAAGGGAGTATGAAAATATTGAGACGATAAGAGAGTGAATAAGGGTGAGAGTGTGAGATTTGTTTTTGTTATACACAAGAAATTATTTTAAATTCCTTGCGTTATCGGTTAGGGACTTCCCACAGCGGCCAATCCTCTCACTGTCACATGCAAGTACATATGGCCTGCAACTTAACCATTGTAACAACTGCCCAACCATAGACGCACATCTACAGTACATCAACCTCGCACAACTGGCTGGAGACTGCTGCAACACGCATCACGTGTTATACCCCAGATCCGTGAAGGCAGTCCTTCACAGTAGAACAGGCGCCGTCTGTGGCCCAGAAGTGCTAAACACAACAACATGGCTGCCCAACCGTAAAACCCGAGCAGCAGGATACAACATCAACAAAGCTGCCTTCGAGAGCATTTCACTGGTGTTTTCAAGCAGCCACCTTCCTTCAACAGTGTGTAGTGAGATGAATTCACCTGCACTCTCACGTCACTGCACTCATTTAGCACACCTGTTCAATAAGTGGCCATTGCTTGGGTGTGGCTATAAAAGCCTAGAAGTTTGCACTAATTGTAGATGGCGAATTGCTACATCCTGTGCAGAGTGGTGTCCTATTTCTCCCGTGGTAGGTTTTCATTGCCACTAAGCATTTAATTTTAATCACACTGTGGACTAACTCCGTCCTTCATTGTAGCCTGGTGTTGTGATCCTCTCCTCCTTCGCTGACCTCGAGAACGGTGGCCCACTAGTTCCAGGTATGCTCTGTTCTTTAATGTGTTAGCAGACCTGGTCTTTGTATTTTTATAATTACAGTGCATGAAATGCCCTGTATTGTTATTCCTAGGCTTCTTCTTCTTCTTCTTCTTCTTCTTCTTCTTCTTCTTCTTCTTCTTATTCTTGTTACCTTTTTCTGCGATTAATTCAGCCCGAACCGCTTAACGTAGAAACTTAATTCAAACTTTGTCGCGTAGGTCTTGTAAACGACACTTATGCTATGTATTTTTCACTTTTCTAAACTTTATAAGATATTAAAGAAAAACGAATATAAATTTCTCCCATTGACTTACATTGGGCCATTATGACATCATAATAGGGTCTTTAAACTGGCTTGCACCTGTGCTTTACTGACACCTGTGCCAAATCCAAAGAACCTCATCTCTCTCTGTCCCTCTCAATTTAACTGTAACTAGGAACATTAAGACACCATCCATTCTCTATTTTTTTTCTCTCCATCTTTCTCTCTCAGTCAATTTTCTCTCACACTCAATCTCTCTTCTTCACTCCATTTTTATCTAATTTTTTCAATATTTTCACTCTCTCTTTATCTCTTCATCCAGAGCCACTCTTGTTCACTCTTCTTTCCTTCTTCCACTCTTCTTTCCTTTCTTATTTTCTTCTTCCATTTTTCTTTCCGTCTTCCACTCTTCTTGTAGCCTGACGATGTCATACTCATAATTCTAGTCAGAATATGAGTCTGAGACCGGACCACTGGGCTGTGATTATGGGGCGTGTTTCAACGAACCAGGAAAGAAAATTCCTCTTCGCTGAATTGGATACCTAGAACCAATCAGAGCAACGTAGTATTATTACCATCTGATAGATTAAACTTTTACCTGATCCCGTAGGAAGGACGGCAAAAACATCTTTTCAATCGACAAATGCCTTGATCGCGTTTCTCTGTTCCTCTTTCAAAATGAATGCGCTGTCAATATCTGTTGAGACGTTACTTAATTAGCACTCAAGGCTAGAAGCTACCATTAGTTCTAATGTTCTTTTTGTCTACGCTGTTAGCATAACCTTTCAATAATGGTCTAGAGTGCATAAGTTAAGACCTACAATCCTAGGCAACATTGGTGTTGCGTATACACAACTAACCGAGTCAATGTAGACATAAAAAAAGTCGTGTAGATACCTTAAATCATATCAAATATGTCCCACTAAGCTCCCGAGACGGCGCCATCTTTGTTCGATGTATACCGGTATTCTATCTATGTCTGTCCATCAACGTATAAAGCCCGCCCTTACAATTTGAATGGTCAGATCCCTTTTCGGGGCCGTTTAAACCCTCCCAACTAGCTCGACTCCAGACTGAATCTCCCGGACCAAAAATTTTGTGGGCGGAGTTCAGGCTGGTATCCAGGCTACTCTTCTTGCCTTTCTTTTTTCCTTCATCCACTCTTCTTTCCTTCTTCCACTTTTCTTTCCTTTCTTCACTCTTCTTTCCTTCTTACACTCTTCTTTCCTTTCTTCTTTCCTTCTTTCACTCTTCTTTCTTTTCTTATTTCCTTCTTCCACTCTTCTTTCCTTCCTTCACTCTTCTTTCCTTTCTTCTTTCATTATTTCACTCTTCTTTCTTTTCTTCTTCCACTCTTCTTTCCTTTCTTCACTCTTCTTTCTTTTCTTCTTTCCTTCTTTCACTCTTCTTTCCTTTCTTCTTTCCTTCTTCCACTCTTCTCTCCTTTCTTCACTCTTCTTTCCTTTTGTCTTTCCTTCTTCCACTCTTCTTTCCTTTCTTCTTTCCTTCTTTCACTCTTCTTTCTTTTCTTCTTCCTTTCTTAACCTTTGCATTTCATGCACTGGTATTTCCTTCAGGAAATGCATTTTCTAGTTATATTTATAGTCAGTGTCGTCTGTTTAGTGAGGACGCACGTTCCCGCGGCAGCCAGTGTCTTCAAGTAACGTGGGTATTATTTATATCTCCCTATTGGCTTAATTTTACCTCCGTTGGTTTTTAATTACGATATGTGTTTTGCAGACGCAACCCAGCCTGGTGGAGGGCTGGAGCCACGAGCTGCTGTCTTGTCTTGTCTTTCTTTTGATTTGGGTTTCGCGAGTTTGTTTGGGGATTTGACGTCAGCCTTTCCCTACTCTGCCGTGTAACCTAAACGGTGTGTCATTTGTTCACGTACTTGCTTTTGTCTCGTCTCACCTAGTTTAATTGCTTTGTTTTGGCGTGCTTCACTTGTTATTCTGTTTTCGTTTTGTTATTTTAGTCCGTGTTTTATGTCCGTGCATGGGCATAGTTTATTCTTGTGTTTTGTTTTGTATTGTCTGCATGTGTATTGTTTATGGGTAGTTCAGGTATCCTGTGAGAGGGGAGACTATCCTGCCCTTTATTTTCTGTGTTTATGTGTTGTCTTAACTGGGATCGACTGGTGCTTAATAGTTTCTTTTATCCGCTTTTGTGTGTCTGAGCAGGCATTGTGCTACCCTGGAGGGGGGGCTAGTCACCTGGTGGTGGAGTCCCGTTATTGCATGCTCACGTGTGATCATTGGTTGCTGTGTGGTTACTGTGTCACTTTGGTCACTTTCCGTGTGCTGTGCTGTGCCGTGTTTGCCTTCACCAGGGTGGTGTGAATCCTGAGCACACTTCCCAGTTAGCCCGCCGCCCCTCTAAGGTGAGTCTCTGCCTGTTATAGTTTCCTTACCTAGTGTGTTTGCCAGCCCTAGTCATGACTGTTTGAGCCTTTTTATTGCTGATTAAATACTTTTCTACCCTGACTAACCTCTCAGTTTGTCTAGGTCCATCTCCCCACATCTACATCGTAATTGCTATTCTTTTTAATAAACATATTCTGGAACTCACGACTCTTGTGTGCTGTGTGTATCGAACCTGTTCTCGAGGGCTGAGGTGTCTAAGAACATTTAGATTAGATATTCTCTGGGTGTAATTCCCAGGGTGGCGTAGTTGGCTACTTACACAGGGCTGTGGGGTTCCCCCCTTATGCTCCTGTTACAAGTGTTTTGTCCACAACACCTCCAGAAGGCTGCTCCAGAACAGTGGTGTCTGGCCCTCCATACTCATGATGGGTCAGAATACATGCCACTCTCAGAGACAACAACAGATACACAAATACATGTCAAGATAAATCTCTACAAGATTCAGGACAGAGAGCATCTGTAGATGAGAGAGAGTGCGAGAGAGAGAGAGAGAGAGAGAGAGTGAAAGAGAGGGAACAATCCACTAAGAACTAAACACCTCTCCTCTCATTCTTCCCCCAAACCCTGCTACCCACGCTGCCCCTCTTCCTCCTGTCAGTGCTATGGCAGCAGGAGGAGCCTAGCCATCACCAGTAGGCTATGACCTCATAACATTCCTTTTGGAGGGAAGTAATAAAGTGATTATGCGGCGACTCTCCCGCTGCTCTCTGCCAGCCACAGATTGATGGCGCTTGAAGTGGCGTCTCTTGTATGATTCGGCGGATGGCCCCGCCGGAACGTAACGCTCACATCCGTTCATTTGTCTTCTCATTTCCAATCAGTGTCACAGTGGGAGGAGTGTGTTGTGTCAAAGGACAAATAAACACACCTGTCGTTTAGGCTAGCCACCCAGCACAAGGTGTTTTTTTCGGGTCAGACCACCCCATGAAAATGAAAGAAAAGCCTTCACAGAATGACATTGTCGACTATGCTTTTGAATGCCTAATGCTAAATGTGGTCAGCTCGCTAGTGTTAAACCAAATCTCCTTACTGCTGCTTTAACACAGACAAGCAGCCAGGTATGAATACATAATCAAAGAAATGTAGGCTGCTTGGCACAAACACTTTCTCAAACACCATATCTAAAACACCCTGAGATATCCAATCTCAAATCAGATTCTGTTATCTATTCAGAGGAATTTCTGCAGACGTCTGTATTACAAATCATGACTGAATAGCGGAACAAAGACTGTGGGTTGTTTTATCACAACATAATAATGTTGACAGCCCTAATAGGGAATCCATAAACTGCCATCATCATCATTCAGGTGTGAATAATACACAGGATATCCATAAAATTAATATATAGACAGTTAAGCATATAGCTAATTTGTCAAACAGTTTAATGCCACTTTAAAACTACTCGTTGAAACGTTGGCATATCACCTGAAGGGCCTAGCATGCGCCACTGAGAATGCAATTTTGAACCAATGTGACAAAGATTTAAGTCTAGAGAGCAAGAAATCCACACAGTTATAACACGAAAGACATCAGGTTTGGAAAATGATTGTCCTGGCTTGTTTTTGCTACACCCAGGCAGCCAGCCAGCAGATTTCGCTCTACCTTCTGTACCATTATTGCTTAAAGATATCCATCCTGACAGTGGCCAAAAAGGAACATTTACAGGAAAGGAAATTGCACTACTTAATTTTTTCTACACTGCTACTTACCCCACCCACCCACCCACCCCACACCCAATCTTAGACGCCCCCACCTGATCAAGCAGCAGCTGCTTCTCCTGCATCTTTCTCTCATAGTGGAGCGTGAGGTTCTGCAGGGCCACGGTCTTCACATCCTCGTTGGTCTGCAGCTGGAGCTCATAGTTGACCTGCATGCGCTGGGACTTGTCCTGCAGCTCCTGGTACTTCCCGTACTCCAGGAGGAGCTTCTGGCTGTTGGCAGACTCTGAAGAGAGTCCAGAGGGTTTGGGGATCAGGTGGGAGTAAGGAGAAGAAGTGCCAGTCTGTGTATTCAGGCTCAGACAGCCTAGACCGTGAACAGGAGCTCAGGCCCAGTGGTGAAATATTTCAGGTGTCATCACACTGAATGCACTGACCATCATATTTGTCTAATATAGCCGCGGACTCATTACTGTACTTTTGATGAGTTAATCAGATATCAGAAATGAGGGCTGTGTGTGTGTGTGTGTGTGTGTGTGTGTGTGTGTGTGTGTGTGTGTGTGTGTGTGTGTGTGTGTGTGTGTGTGTGTGTGTGTGTGTGTGCCTGTGTGAAAGACAAGAGAAAGAAAGGACGAAAGAGAAGAGAAGAGAGAAAGCTCACCTAAGTTGCGCACCTCTTGACTGTGCTCATTTAGAAGCGCAGTCATTATCTCGTGATGTTTGGTTTCCACCGACTCCTTCTCTGTTTTCAGGATCTACACAACAAGAGAGGAAGTAGAGGTCGACCGATATATCGGTCGGCCGATGTATCGGGCCGATATTTGTCATTTTTTAATCTATCAGCATCGGCCAGAATTCTCCCTTCCCCCCTCCCCCCTCCCACGGCCCAGACAGCAACCCTAAAATAAAGACAAATCATAGTCTGTACACATACATATATGTATATACATTGAAGAAAAGAATAACTAAAATAATAATAACATAAATAATACATTTCAAAAAACGGGGGGGTTCTCTGGATTCCTAGATTATGGATGTTTGTAAGTATTAGGCTGTGTGTCTGTGTCTGTGTGTGTGTGTACGGGGGCACGGACTTCAGACTTAAGATACTAGTAGGGGAGTAAAATTGTGTGCATCTACTTATTAGTGTGACGCTTTAGCATGCAAATTAATGGGAAAACTTTTAGATATCGGCCCTAAAAATCGGCCCAAAAAAATCAGCAGCACATATCGGCTATCGGTTAACCCTGACCTCTAAGTATCGGCATCGGTTATAGAAAAACCCATATCGGTCGACCTCTAAGAGGACGGACCCATTTATTGACCGCAAAAAAATAACAAGTATTTTTCTAAAAGGTTTGGCTTACTTTTATTTCATACCACCACAATTCCATTCCACGTATGCCATTATAATAGTATTAGCATGACTGACAGTTTTGCCTTACCACTCAAACAATACAAGACTATACAAGCTCACCTGGATATTAGTTTTCAGAGACTCCTTCTGGTGGCCAAACTTCTCAGTCAGCTCTTTTATCATCTCATTGTAGTTCATGTCTTTGAGACGCAGCTTGTACTCATTCTCCATCTTAAGTTCCTCCACACGAGTCCTAAGGTCCAGCACGATCTGGTTCTGCAGGGATAATAAATGATAACGAGCACGATGATGAATGACGGCGGTGATTCTTGTTGATGAATTCACATTTAGAGTGTAATTTTCTAGATTTTTCGCCTCAACCACTTACCACCAGCTAGAACATATTTCCAGTAAACAAGACTCTAATTTCAATTCCACATCTATACTTATGAAGCACATGTGTCAAACTCAAGGCCCGCGGGCCGGATCCGGCCCTCCAAGCAATTTCATCTGGTCCGCTGGCTCCTCAGAATGTTGAAAAAAGTTCCATTGATTTGAATGAGCAACGGTGTAATTTTATTTGGCCCGCCAGATAATATGCCTGAGCAAAAACAGTGGAAAGATCTGAAGAGGTATCCAAATTTGTCAATTAAATGGGGCTGCCTTGGGACATACTTGTTGGACTGACCACAAATGGAGCGCCGCGATATGCAGAAAAGAGAGGCATAAGAAACGATTAAACCTGCTTGTCCCAGATTCAATAGGCCTATGGTAAACTTAAGTTCATGTATACATATGAAAAAAAAGGCTTTTATTTTAACAATACATTTTGAATATGTCCGGCCCTCGACTTGGACGGAGTTTTTAAATTTGGCCCTCTGTGTATTTGAGTTTGAAACCCCTGTTATAGTCTCCAACACAGACACTGTGGAAAGTTATGAAAGTCAGACTCATAACACATTGTACTGAAAAACGGTTATGAGGGCAGAGTATGTTAGACAGTCACGGCACTGTGGGGGATATCCCTGAGGAGACCCAGTAAGAGCGCAGATGAAATAACACCACACTCCTCTTGACTTCAATTCTTGTCTTTGACTAACGATACCACTCTTACCTTCTCCTCCAGCTCCGACTTGGTGATGAGAATCTCCTCGGCGTAGCAGATCTCCTTATCCCTCTTCAGGCCTCGGCCCTCCTTATCGATCAGCTTCCAGATGATCAGACTGCCATCCTCTGACACTGTCAGCAGGTACTGGTCATCAAACGTTATGACCATCTGAGCAGACCCCAATGAGCAGAAAAAGGGTTTAGTAGGCATATACTTCTAAAATAACAATCTGTGCGACGCCATAACAAGCAGCTTGTGACAGCTTGTGGTAAAGCTTCCCTTGAGGCAACTACTTTTATTGCTATGTTTAGTGCAAGCAATGCAATGTTCTTTAGCAGAAGATTATTTCCAGCTTTACTTATTTTACTTGGATTACATATCTTTTTTTTCTCTTTTCAGTAATAAGGACACATATTTGGGACTGATATAGTTTATCTTAAACATGTGATAAAATAGTCAGATATTTAAGTAAAAAAAGTCTAAAAATCATGTATAAGTATCTTTACATTTTTTAACAAAACAGGTGGCAATTACGAGCACAATTCCATGCCTGAATGGATATATCCATCAGGACAGAACTGTGTAATCCAATTAGACATATTATGTTTCTAACATGCTAATGTTTTTTTATTGGTCACAAACCTTGGTGACAGCAGAAGAGTGGGCCTGGTACTCGATCCAGTCCCTCTGGAGTGCTAGAGGGTACCTGATGGCCCGGACTGTTCCTATGGACGTGCCGGTGAAGAGAGATCGACCGGAACGAGACATGACAATGCTGGTGTAAGTCACGTCCTCTGCGCTCACCTCCCGCAAGATCTGTCAGGGCGCACAGCAATGCCAGGATGTGATGTGCACGACCCTTGTTTACTAACCCCATCTGTCAACCACTGCATAGGTTTTTTTCAACACTTTATGCAGGTGGTATTTTGAAGGCAGCATTACAAAGACTTCCATAACACAACAGCAGCTCAAACTCCTGGAGGGCAATTGTCTCACAAAATATCCCTGGCAGTGCATCACTCTCATGAGTCATATTATGAGAAGAGCCTCTCGAGACTATATAAGTCACGTAACATATAACATATATTCTAACTCAAGCCTTTGTCCAACTGTTTCACAGATTTCTGATATTTTGTATTCCATGAATGCCAATACAGAGACAATTCGGAGGGTTCCGTCAAGCCCGGTCAGCCAAACATGTCCTTGGAGACCGCAGGTGGTATTGCTTTTCAAGAACTGTCAGATTGACAAGACCCAGTACTGATAGTTGCATGAACATTTTATGGGCTGTCTGACTCGACTGAGGGTGATGGATGTATGTGCCTGAGCACACACTGATTCATGAGGTAACTTGCCCCATATTTAGAAATAAAAATGTATTTTCTTTACCTTTCTGGCGCACAAATATTATATACTATTATATAATATAATATGTGTATATACTGTATATACAGTATATATACTGTATATACTATCTCACCTGCCTGTCCTATATATATATATACAGTACCAGTCAAAGGTTTGGACACACTTTCTCTTTTTTTTAGAAGTTTTTTCTTCACTTTTGACATTTTCTACATGGTAGATAACATTTTTTTTGTTTATAACATAATTCCATATATGTTCTTTCGTAGTTTAAACTTCTTCAGTATTAATCTGCAATGTAGAAAATAATAAAAGTAAAGAAAACACTTCTCAATAAAATGATAGGTGTGTCCAAACTTTTGACTGGTACTGTATATATACACATACACTGTATTTTTACTTTTTACCATGTCATGACTCCAGTCTCTTGTAATTATTTCCCATTTTGTGTAAAGCAAAGAATAAGGAGCAAGACAGAGCATATCTATGACAGGTGTCTCTCACCTGGCTGTCCTGGATCTCTTTGAGGGTAAAGTCAGTTCCCACGGCGAATATGGTCTTGCTGTCGGGCGAGAGGCTGACCCCCGTGTAGCTGCACGACTTAAGGACACTCTCGGCCTCGCGCTTTCCTGTCAGAGTGTTCCACTCGTAGACGGCACCATCCATGCCGCAGGACACCAGGCGGCTGTCATCCACACTCCAGGTGGTGGAGCGTACCTGCGGGCACGTACAGGGAAGGCATCAGAGATCATGAATCCTCTGGTTCATTTCAGTGTCCTTCATTCCTACAGAAAACTCATATGGGCTGGTGTTCTGGTTGCTATTTATTTCATCACTACCAATACAGGCATAGACACCATGATCTTGGTATATCTCGTATGTTTACATATAATAATATTCTTTACCTTAACATTCATAATCTAGAATAGTCTTCATCAAACATAACAAACTGTATCTGTAGTTCTTTCTTATTGTAAGGGCAGACAGAAAAGAGGAAGAAGTCTCCTGAAGAATCAGTCTTTCGATGAACGAAGTGACTATTGGTACCGAATTCCGTGGCGATAAGATTAGCACTATTGCTACAGATCCGTGTCAATAGTGGCTTAATTGTCTGCACTGCCTAGTGTTCAAGTGTATTGATGATGCAGTATTAGCATCGCTGCCTTCTAAGCAGTCGACCCAGGTTCAATTTCTGTCATGCCCAATTGGTATGGAATTCCATAGCAGATGTCTGTGATGAAGCTCTTCATCATCCATCTCTTGTTTTCATTTGTTATGTGTGTTAGTGTTTTTTTTCAGTTAACATGTTTTTTTTGTTAGTTTCTTTTGTATTTATTTTGTATTGGTTTTAATTGGGATTACAATATTTCATACATTGCTATTAAGCATATGGTATGCCATTACATATACCAAACATGCCATAACCCACCCGACCCCCTTCTCACATGAGATATATTCACATAACAAATCATATCAACAAAGCACACTGATGTCAACAGGTCTCACATTCAAATTAGTTATTTTTCATTATAATGTCCTTCACTTTGGAGATGCAATTGATCCAGGTTCTAAGTGTTTGTGGGGATGCCATTTACTTTGGCAGAAGAAAGTTCAAGAAAAAGAATGTCCAAAAGGGTATTCAATCAATGTTAGAATAATACATTGTTCTTGTACAATAGCCTTCTTGGTGTAGTTTACATGTTTAAAGGAACATCATGTAGGCATTTCGTATTACCAGAACATTCACAAAGCCTCTTTGAAAAAACTCGTTTCACCATTCTGTGCTTGTAAGCGCATAAAAATGACAAAAGCTGTGTAGTTAAAACCAAGTGTGCATCCATTATGGGGTTATGCCAGCCTTAGCAGGAGGAATCAAGTTTACAGAACAAATCAATCAAGCAATTTAGTTATCTAATCCAAAAGCACATTATTCGCTGGGCTATGGAGGCCAAATCAATTGTATTGTCGATGGGTTTTCAATTCCCCAACAAGGCTGTCTAAAGCCAGCAAAGCCCAAAGCTTAAGACAAATCTTTTTCTTTGCAATCACTTCAGGCCCCTCACAGACAAACTTTTTAATTATCTTTTTTTTTCTGTTTCAAATCAGGAGATTTCATTTCTCATAAACAAATGCGCTGTTGATACACCTGTCAGATTTCATCTTCAGTTATTTTCATCTTCAATCAGTCAAAAGTTGTTTGAGGTGTGACAAATGTTGATTAAGTTCAATCAAGTGTGCACCTGATGGGATTAAAACCTCAAAGCAGCCAGTCAGCTAGCCAGCCCAATTTTAAACTAACTCAGAGTTTACACTGCCAATGGTGGGAGCATTTCTGGGTACTTTTTTTTTTACTTACATCACCACATCCCCACCTGGGTTCCCATCACTGTGTAACCGGCAGAACTACGGTCCTGTTTCCCAGCAGCAACCGTAGCCCTGGTCCTGCTCTGCCACGCCCCCAAGCAGCACTGTGGCTGTTAATTCATTAGCCAAAGTGCTGCTGGTATATAACCAGGCATCAGGTAGGCCAATACAGGTGCTTGTAATGCACAAGATTCTTCCGGGTAGCAGGCGTTTTCGCTGCCGAAGGTCTTGGTCGCAAGAGAACGAGCGTCCACACCCTGTTGTATCCTGTAGGAAGACAAGTCCAGGTATACTTTCCCTACGTAGCTCGTGTTAGCGGTTTGAAATGCTTGTGTGAACTTCGTATGGATGCGTCACTGATTTAAAGTGCTTTTACACCTTCTGTTTGTGGATGATCTGAATGTCTGTCGTAACGTGTATTTTAACTCATGTGCTCATGTAGGTTTCGGTTGTGAGGCGCCAGAGCCTATTGTCATGTTTGTTCTGTCTGTGCTGCGTGAAGGTAACGTGAGACAATGTTATGTCTTGATTTGTTATTAAATACATGTTGATATTTTATGATTAGATGCATAACAGATGTAGATCATCGTATTTCCTTTCTTCAGGAGATTTGCCACTGCTGCTTTGCCTGTTTATAAGTTTAGGGTGATTTCAGCTTTTGACTCATTGTTTTACCTTGTTTGCTTTTGCATTTGTTTGGTTGACTTTGCCTAAACCTAGGTGTGAGCTAGGTTTAGCGTGCTACTTTTTATGACTTATTATTTTCCCCTCTCCTCCCTGTGGCGCTAGAGTGATGGGTGCTGTATTGGCTTCCTCAGCATTGTTTCCCTAGTTAGAGTAGGCTTTCTTTGGCTAGAACTTTAGCCAGTTAAGCTTAACCCCAACTCCTCTTCCCCTTTCCTCTCCAGAGTGTGGTAGCTGTCTGCGGGGCAGGTCGCTGGATCCGAGTCCTCTTTCTTTGCGCACTGCATGTCCTTTTTGAGTGGTAACGTACACCTCACCATTTTGCTGTGATACTTGTTTGCCGTGCCTGTGCCTATGTGTGTTGTGTGCAGAGGTGTTTGTGTGTGTGGATCAAGAGCACAGGTGGCGTGTCGTGTCGGTATCACCCCCTTTCCCAGGACGGGTAACCCCCTGCAGCAGCTGCTCCCTATGCCCCCTACCATCCTGGAGGCAGCCATTACTCACCCCCTTGCCATATTTGAATGTCCTTTAGCCGTGTGTTAATAAATAGTGTTATTGTTCCATTTGAAATACATCGTCTCTTGTGTTACTGGAACGTACTTGGGTGAGAACCCGCTTGTCTCTGTTAAAAGGTACCATTAAAACGAAACAACATATCTTGGTGTGAAAGGCACCAAGTGGCGTAGTCGCAGAGCCAAGACCTAACTACCACTAGGTTACAACTGCATGTGTAGCCAAACACTCCCTTGGGTCTTACCTTGCCATTATGACCCTTCAGGTTGAGGAGATTCTCGAATGATGTGGTGGAGTAAATGTGGATGATGTTGCCATTGACAGCAGCGAAGAAGTGTCCACCATTACTAAAAGAACACTGCAGAAGAAGGAAAAACAGAAAGAGAGAAAGTGGTTATTTTATTTATAAATTACATGGGACTCTTCCTTACACTTGTGCCAGTGACTGGCATTGCTCACCTCTCTACAGCCGCGCACAGTGAACTCCTTGAAGGTCCTGATGTCGTCGATGAGCAGGTTCATGAGGCATAGCTTGCTGGAGAAACCCACCAGCACGTAGAGGCCGGAGGGGTGCAGAGCAATGCTGTAGGCCTCCTCCTGAAACTCCTTGTAAAGCTCAAGGGTACTTGCATGGAAAAGAGTTTAAGATGAAAAGAACACCTGAGGAGCATCCTCTCTCCCATTTTCTACTAGACTGTCTCCATTTCATTACAATCCCTGCTAATATGTGTATTTGCATTCGTTCCATTTTGAGGTTTTCCTTAAATACAAATCAAAATCAAGTAAACTACAACAGGTACAGACAGATGCCTCTCTCAAACAAGCATGGATGACAATCTCCATACTTTGATTCGTAGCTCCATATGCGCACGGACTGGTCACAAGAACAGGTGGCGACGATAGACTTGCGGATGCAGACAGACAGGCCGGTGATGCATCCAGAGTGGAAGGAGTGGGCTAGGTGCTCAAACTCACCCTGTCAAGTTGATATACCGAGCATGCACTGTGACTAACATATACTGTGGCATCATTGATGCATTAGTTAAAACGCTCTTACTAAAGCTAATTCTGCATATACAGTGTCTCAGATGTACGTGCAAACAGTAAATGTCGGATCTGTGAACAGTAGTTAATGTCAAATGCTGCACTTATAGTTTCTCTTATCTCTTTCATAGTGTCCTATAGAACAGAAAAGAACTTAAACAGAAACCTCTATCCAAATAAGGGGTATCTGAGGCCAGTGGTAGAAATGCTAGCACCGTGAAGAAGAGGATGTTAAGCCAAAGGGGATGCATGGCGGGCGGCTGAGAGGGATCAACCAGAGTCCTGCACAGACCTGGCTCGTCTCAGCAGTGGACAGGGTTATGCTGTAGAGCTGGTTGTAGTCCGTGCTGGTCACCAGTGTCTCCTCCGTTGGACTGAGGGCCAGAGACATGAGCTGCTGCTGCTCTGCCCGACCAGGGTCACTCCTGCAGGGGTCCTGGGGAATCTGGAGTGAGGACATACATACGTCAAGTCAAGTCAAGGCACATGTATTTAAATAGCACATGGAGTTGTTCAAAAGAGATTAAACAGATTAAAAGACTCAAAACATATAAAACATATGGGATTTATAAAAGCAGTAAAAGTGAAAGAATGAAAGACCAAAAAACACAATCACTAAATAAGAACAAGACAAAGAGAGGTATATGTATACTGTACTGAATGCACTCTCGCTGCGACAGAGCAACACACAACAACACAACCTGCAAACCTTCAGACAGACAAACACACAACCATGCACACACCAACAAACCAACCAACCAATAAACAAACATTACCGTGATTTCTTTAGTTTTCCGGTAGCCTTCCTTTTCTTCAGTTCTCTCATACAACAACACTGTCCCAGGACCAGCAGTACATGCAAATCCTTTAGAATATGCTGTAATGACTGTAATGCGTGGCAGGTCCATCTGGATCTCAGTCTGTTTCTTATTCGCAGATCTATGTCAAACAAAAGCATAAAATGCACTGGAAATGATATGCGCACCATCATCAAGAAAACTTAACAGAAAACTGTGTGCAATATAAAGTGTCCAAAACATCCAATATCTGAGTGGCTGTCGCCAGTGCCTCCAATGGTCCCCTTCAGTAGTTTAGAATCTTGTAATTTATTTTCTTTCCAACTTGTTGCTCACAATGTGCATATATCGTCCAGAGGGATGCAACCCAGGCATAGGTTCAAATTTTTCAGCATTAAACCACCATGCTTCATTCATGTTTAATAATCATTTGAATCATTAATCAATAATCATTTGATTTCCTTAAAGTGGCTTGGGAATCTATGACACTAAATATCCGATAGGACTGACTGACTGTCAGAGATTAGGCAGTGCAAATGCCACACAAAGCAGTGTAGGATCACTGACAATATGTATCGCAGCTTCAGGAGACAAACCTGATCCCCCTGGACATGTTCTCCGCTGGCCCCTCGGTGCCTCTGGGGGCCACACACATGTCCCAGCGCAGGTCGCCAGACTCAACCACCAACACTCTGCCTCGCTCCGTCCCTGCGATGATGCGCTCCTCGGAGACCCAGGCATGGGACAGGATATTCTGGGTGTCCAGTTTCTGGGAAGCAGTCTGCTTAAGAATACCCTCGGTGAAGCGGAAGACCTTCAGGACCCCATAGCCAGTTGCACAGATCTGAGCATTGTCATAAGGGTTGAAGCTGACCTAAAGAAAAATTGAAAGTTTGCTTCTTCAGTGTCTCAAATCAACATAGTTTTCAAATGACCCACAAAAACTACTAAATATGAAAGACAACCGAACAGGGTTTATTTAAATACATTCACTACATTAAATCTTTTTACAGTCTGAAATAAATATATAATAATGTACAGTGCCACTTTAAAGTATGTGAACCCCTTGACCACTTAGGAGTTTTCTGTTGTTTTACCATGATTTTTCATTTTTTTCATCGCCAATTTTCCATAGAAGGAATGTCAGGTTTATGTTTATCATTTGCATGTACTTTTTTAAGAGGGAATTGTTTGAGTAGCCAAAAGACTACATGAAACATGGAATTAGTCCATTTCAAAAGTAAGTGAACCCCCAGCTGAATTTGTAAAGTCAAGCAGGTAACAGATTCAGTGAAACTTATTTGGGTGCTTAATTAGTCAATTAAGCAAACCGATCATCTGAGACATCCTTAGGGAAAGGTTTGGGCCATACAGATTAAAAGAGGGAGGAAACCAACCAAACTACTGTAGTGCCAAGGTGTACCCACACAGATCAACAATGCCGAAAGGAAACGAGATATCCGAGAACATCAGGAAGAAGGTTCTGACAGCCCATCAGTCTTGGGAAAGCTATAAGACCATCTCCAAAAGATTCCAGCTCCATCCATCCATCTAAGACAAATCATTTAGAAATGGAGGGCATTCAACATGACTCTGCCTAGAAGTGGACGCCCATCAAGACCATCACCAAGAAGCACCAGAAGAAGAATAAATCAGGTAAAAGTCAACCCACACATCACCTCTAAAGAGTTTCAGACCTCTCTGGCAGCATCTGGGGTAAATGTACATGGGTCTACAATCAGACGAAAATTGAATAGACATGACATTCATGATCGGGTTGCTAGCAGGAAGCCTCTGCTCTCAAGAAAGAACAATACTGGCGGTTTCAACTTTGCCCGAGAGCACTTGGATAAACCAAAGGCCTTCTGGAAGTCCCTTCTTTAAACAGATGAGTCCGAGATAGAATTATTTTGTCACGATCAAAACCAACAATTTTCGTCTGATTGTAGACCCATGTACATTTACCCCAGATGCTGCCAGAGAGGTCCGAAACTCTTTAGAGGTGATGTGTGGGTTGACTTTTACCTGATTTATTCTTCTTCTGGTGCTTCTTGGTGATGGTCTTGATGGGCGTCCACTTCTAGGCAGAGATGCGGTCATGTTGAATACCCTCCATTTCAAAATGATTTGTCTTGGATGGATGGATGGAGCTGGAATCTTTTGGAGATGGTCTTATAGCTTTCCCAAGACTGATGGGCTGTCAGTACCTTCTTCCTGATGTTCTCGGATATCTCGTTTCCTCTCGGCATTGTTGATCTGTGTGGGTACACCTTGGCACTACAGTAGTTTGGTTGGTTTCCTCTCTCTTTTAATCTGTATGGCCCAAACCTTTCCCTAAGGATGTCTCAGATGATCGGTTTGCTCAATTGACTAATTATTCACCCAAATAAGTTTCACTATATCTGTTACCTGCTTGACTTTATCAATTCAGCTGGGGGTTCACTTACTTTTGAAATGGACTAATTCCATGTTTCATGTAGTTTTTCAGCTTCTCAAACAATTTCCTCTAAACAAGTACATGCAAATGATAAACATAAACCTGACATTTCATCTATGGAAAATTGGTGATAAAAAAATGAAAAATCATGGTAAAACAACAGAAAACGCTTAAGTCCTCAAGGGGTTCACATACTTTCAAGTGGCACTGTATATAAATATAAGGGTGTTGTGTTTGAATAAATTGTAGACAAATGGAAAGACACATTAAGGCCCAATCCCATTTCTAATCTCCACCCCTACCCTTACCCCTACCCCTTGGCCCTCGCCTTTTCAAACGGAGCAATAACGTAGGTGTAGGCGTAGGGGTTGAAACGCCAGCCCTACGAATTGGGATATACCTTCAACAATTACGTACGTCATCAGTACGCTGCGTCAGCTGTTACGTAACCGGAGAGCGACAGCTGTCACTCACCAGACATAAACAAACATGGCGCCTGCAGCTGTTGTTTACACAATGCAACATTTCATCAAACAAGTTTTAAAACCATGAATTACAAAGAAAATATTTGTGTGATCCTTTTCCTGCTGTTTCCGACATTTTTAAAGGGACTCGCACGATGTTTCTTCTTTAATGATCACGGATTCGCAATGCATTGGGGGAAATCGGTCTCACCCCTCCGTTTGAAGTGTGCCCTCGGAAAATCTCCGTTTGGAGAGGTGGAAAGCCCTTCCCCCACCCCTACCTTTCTGTCTTAACGTGAATTGGGATAGCCCTACCCCTACACGTGAACGCGCAAAACGGAGGGGAAGGGGAAAGGCGTAGGGCTAAGGGGTGTAATGGGATTCAGCCTAAGTTACCAATATATACCTAAAACTAAAACTGTAGAACCTTCAGGGGTTCCTAGAAGGGGTTGGGTCTTTAAAGTTTGACATAAGTAGGCCATGAAAAACTGGGAATTATTTTTAAGAATTCTATAGGGTCGTAGGTCTCATATGCAGTAGACATCGCTGGGATTCTCTAGACTGTCGGTTAATGAAGAGATTTACAAATAGCCTAACTTAAGCGCATTTAGGATGATTAACATACATAAAAAACTGAAAATGAAGCCACACCATCTAAAGCAGGGGCCTCAAACTCAGGCCCGGGGGCCAATTCCGGCCCCCCAAGCGATTTTATCCGGCCCGCAAAGTTCCATTGATTTAAAAAAATTGAAAAGTTCCATTGATTTTAATGGGCCACCCCAATGTTTACCGTAAAAATCTGGCCCCCCAATGACCAGACTGGACACTCATCGGACTCAAATTTGAGTTTGAGACCCCTGAAAGGAACACAGTCTAGGCATTCAGACTATCGGATACAAAAGTTAAAATACTGTACGTAGCCTGCGCGCTGATGGAGATTGCCTCATGCATAGCCTACAAGAACTTTGTAAACACCGCCATTTGGAATGATTGGATGGTGGGCCAGCAGGTTGCAGTAATTTTTTTGTGGTATCTGTATTTAAAACCCAAAGCTGTCCATGCTTAGAGGGACCCTCTCTGTGAAACATACGTACCTGATATATGGGGTTCGTAATGGTGGTGGTCTTGACTGTGGCCATGACCTTTGCCCTCTCCCACATCCAGTAGAAGAGGACCCAGTCCGGGCCACTCGACTGGGCGATGAAGTACTTACAGTCGGAGGAGAAACTCATGGACACAAACTCTCCAATGGTGAGATCGCCGGCCATTAGCACCTTCCTCTTGCGGCACGGTTCATGCTGCAGGTCATAGATCGTGATGATTGGCCGCTCCCCACGCTCTGATACGGCCAGGTATCGCTTGTTTGGGCTGATGGCCAGTGCATACATGCCAAGGCTTTTCTCCAAACCTGCAAAATGAGAGATGATAGGGCGGTTTTGGTGCACTATAATGGGTTTGTTTGGCTCTATGAATTTTCCTGTTCGTAGTCTGGTGGCCTGGAGTGTCTTCTGCACAGTAGGCCCTCATGTGCCCTGGAAGCCCATGTCTCTAAAGCATGCAGAGGTGGTTAAAACCAATACCTTTACTTTCAGTTCTTTTCTTGGAAGAAACCAAATTCACTAAATGTAAAATGGTAGTGATTTGTTTTGTCCTCCAATATTGAATGAGTACTATTACAGCACTGTAAGTTTTGAATCAGATACCCCTATCTCCTCTTCAGTAAGTCTGTATTCAGCATTTTCCTGTACTCTTTGTAAGCAACACTTTGTAATAGCTCTGATGTGTATAGCTTCTAAGTGTTTTTCAAATAATGCAGGCCTAACATGGTACTGATTGTTATTTGGAAAATGTAAAGTATGTCTCAGCACAACCGTATGTATTTTGAATTACCATGTTATTATTATGAATACATCAATATACATGAATTGACTATATAATACAGCTCTATCATGTGTTTCCTTAAAGCTAAAAGGATGCAAACAACGATCTATAGAGCTGATGGGTAGGAGACATTCATCACTCATTATGCATATTTAGACAATATATTAGCATGGTATAACATGTGTATGTATGTTCCTATAACTATTTCTGTACGTTTTGGATGTCTTAAATGAGAACAGTAAAAAAGGGGAATGTAGACCTAGCAAATCATTCACAAACCTCAAAGTAGATCATTCATTGCTTTGAAGTTCAATATAGTAAAGAGCAGAGGAATACACATTCTACAGAGCAGTTGATATCTCTGAATAGTGGTGAAAGGTTATGCATAGTGGAAAAGATGGAGATGGACAGTAAGGCAGACATGGGTACACAGACAGTGGAGGAAAAACCTGTGCATTCAGCTTCACCTAGGGCCCCCTTGTGTAGTACTGGCAACACTCCATCAAAAGTGCAAAAACAATAGACCTATTTTTACTGTTAATGACAGTATGGACAGTATTTTTTACTGTTAATGACTCCAATTCTTCCCAATGGAATCCAGATTTCTAGAATACCATAATTACAAATAATATAAAAGATATTTTCAAAAGAAAAGGTAAATTAGTGGTTCAATTTTGCGTAGTACCACTATAAATACCAAAAAAACAACATCAACATGACTGATTTAGATGTTGAGGTTATGTGGTTCCCATACATATTCACTCATTTCAAAGATGATTTACCTGGTATGAATCGCTGACATTTTAGATCAATGTTGTAGCGCACACAGTTGTTTCCAGAGGGGAAGAGAACTGTGTGCTCGTCAAGGAAGCAGATGCTGTTGGCCACCCCAGTTCTCAGCCCAAAGATGTGATGACACTGAGCCAACACCGCAGCCATTGCTAAACTGTGTCACGTCAAAGCTAGTGACTACTGCCCAGTGGAGAAGAAAAACTGTTTATAATGGCTGTGATCTTAAGTCATCCACTGAGGCCTATTTGTGGATGAACATGCTGGAACAAGAATGTTCATAGAAGTTCTATCTCCATGGAAGGGGATTGTTGCTTTGTGACATCACATGATCATCACAATGAAAATTACACTTCAAGAATTATGCCATTACAAAATACAAATCTGGCTTAGAACATTTACTCATGTATACCACAGTCTCACTAAATAACAAGAAATGAACCATTATTAATGTCTGGCTATTGAAACAATCTTTTTTTGTGTCTCCAACATTGTGTCTCCAACCTGGGGCACAGGTATCCAACAGACTGCCCAATAGGTGCCAAGAAGAATGAAGAATGTGTAACCTCTTAAGACTCATATTCTTATTATGTCAAATAAGTGAATACCTTACCTGTTGAACTATGTTTGACACTCTATCAGTCTGTGGTCTGCTAGAGAATGACAATCTCTTGAGTGTGCAAGATGATTATGATTATAGTAATGATTTGGAACTCTTTAGGATCTACAATATTATTACTGTCACACCAACAGCAGCTTTGATGAGGTGTTTGAGGTTCTAAGCACAGCCTGTGAACTATACTCAGTACCTCATTATATCCCATAAGTTTTTTCAGGACAAGTACTCCCATTACTTTTGTAAACACCAATAATTTAATTTCAATGTACAAAAATGTGTTTAAGAACACATGCATGTTTGGGCTGTTACATTTCCTGAGCAAGTGGCCAAGTGTTTGAATGGTCTTCTCTTTGAAGTGGTCTAGGCTACATGGACTAAGACAAAGACAAATACTACTCCACTATCATGTCTAAACTGGAATAAATACTGAGCTGGGCGATGGCTGTCATTATTGAATTTTGGGACCCAAATTTGCACACATCATTCAGGTCCTTGTGATTCATCATATGTTATGTTATGGCATGGCATTTTGAAATATTGATCGTTATTTATGTAGCCTTTTAATCAGTCGATATGCTGGACAATTTAAAGAGAAACGTGCATCTTCTTTCAGCAAGACCGTTTCCACCTCCTGATTTTATTTGGCCTAAAAAAGAAAACGTGTGCAGTAGCCTTTCTGCCATTATGTGACATTTAACGTAAGATAATGGTAATCAAATATAAAATAACATGAATACATGGGTTTCTGTCAACAGTCTTTGATTTATAGCCTATCTGTCCATTGGTGTATCGGCAGTGTGACTTTTAACCCAGGTTCTGAGTCTGTTCCTTGAGGCGCCACGCAGCATCCATATATTTGGTGATTTCGGAGTTCTGCCGAGAAAAGTTGAGCCTCCGGTCGCTTCGGTCAGACGCTATCTGAGAGGGGGAACAAAGGCATATAAAACATTGTTCAATTTGTTATCAGGCAGTTCCATACATTATACAAAAGTATCACTGTCATACGTCTACCGATATTGGACTTACCAGAGGAGAAGATATCCAGCCAATCTCTTGACTTTCCGTCTGTGGATGAGTGTACTTCTTGGTCGGTTCTAGACGCGCTCCATGGATTATCTTTAGGAATGCAGCTAGAGTGTTGTATAGAAAAGGTCAGCTGAGAATTATCACATTCAGAATTGGTCGTGATCATTTATATTTAAAAAAAAAAAATTCAGCAAAATGCTACGCGAGCCGTTACTTACGGTCCTCCTCTATCTGCTCCTGAGTGTTCTTCGTTGGTTTATCGGTCAAAACGTGAACTAATGAAGTAAAAGGCAGAACATTTAACGTTAATGCAAAGATGAGGTTAATATTCACAAAGTTTAACAGTAGGCTACACCTGATGTTGACATGGTATTATCAGCAGTTAGTCAAAATAAAATTGAACAGAATCTCATAATTCGCTTACGTTTCTTGTATGGGTTGATGCTGAAGTGTTTATACAGTTTCTGGCATCTATGTTCTTTCAATATCGTCTCGACGTGGATGGCATTCTGGTGGACGATGTCAATGGGATCTTTTTCCTTCGCTTTTTTGTCTGCCATGTTTAATCAGGATCAGTTCTTTAGCCCAAAAAGTACAACAAATTTAACACGCCATCGTTCTTTCTCAGTGTCCTGTTGCTTAGCAGCGGTAAACATATCCCAAAAAGGATATAGGTTACTACCACAAGGGGGCGTACTAAGTCGTTTATAAAATGTGTTTCCAAATAGTGTAATGTGGTTGTTGTTCTTGCATGGATTAAGTAAATTAACCCAAAATGGACACCATTTTGGTGTGGCTGTGATCGTCATAGACATATTTTACATTAGTTCCGTACAATCTAATCTAAATCACAACCTTATATTTGCAATAGCAACTGACCAGACTTGCAGAAAATCCGATTCGCACAATATGCTATTCTCCCCATGCTTCACATTTGGGGGGACTTATTACGGTTGGCGTACAGGTTCTTTGTTTTCTTCCATCCATAGCTCTCCATGTCTGTACAGAACATCAGAGTGATGAAACATCGGTGAATCTCCTCGACTGCTTTCTACAACAAGGCTAGGGCCTACTTGTTTCCTTTCTTTAAAATATCATGATACAAATGCAGACACAGGCATTTTTAGATTAATCAACGTAGAAATCCAAAACACTTTTTTTTGTGACCAGGCTTGGGGGGTCCATGAAAAGCAACACAATTCAACACTTAAAAGGTGTTTTTAACTTTAATGGTTCAAATTAATTTGGATACTTTATGATGTTTTTGATGGACTTATAAACACACCTGTCGTTCCCACTGGCCGCCGAAGCGATGCACCAAGTAGTAATGTTTGGGTCAGAACCAGTGGTGTAGTCCAGGGTATAGGCTACGCAGTACTTATTTTTCAGTCAGCATTGCGTACCCACTTCTCAAAACAGGCCGTTTATCCTGTGCTGTATGAGCTGCTTAAAAAATGTAAGAGTATACACTTCTCCAGGGACCACTTACAGCACTGGTCAGAACATACACATTTAAGAAAACATTTAAGAACAGCATGATTTCGCCAACAATATTGCTAAAGACGCCAGTTAGCAGGGTTTTTATCAGTGCCAACTGGGCCATTGATCTTTTTTTTATCGCGATTTTTAGATAGGTATAGCTCACTAGCCACAAAACAGTGTTGCATGAAATGAGAATACTCTGCCAAGAGAGGAATAACATCTTGCCATCATGTTTGATGATCTAACGTTTTGTTTTCGTTTAGGCTAAGTAAGCACAAGTAAAGATGGACAAAGGCATTCTTGGACATGATCCTGTTCGTTTCAGATTGATTCAAAATAGCATTGAATAAAAAACTCTTGATTTCCAAACTGGCTTCCAAAAAAAAAGAATAAAACAAAACAAAAAAGAGAGTGCCATGGTTTTCCATCCGGGGCTGTTTGCTCTCCGGGGCGGTTTGTCCGGGTGTTTGGTTCACATCATGTCAAGTTACCTCTTTTACACAGAGTCCTGTCACAGTGTCCAACCAAGTTAACATCACAGGAGCCTTTTATCATGACCTTTTCATATGTATTTATATATATATAGGCCTATATTTTTTTACTGAAATGCGTTTGTAGGGTGCTTTCCAGTGCACTGAGCAAACGATGCATTTCCCCTCTGAGGGGAAATGTGCTTTATTTTTGTATTTCTACCTTCTGTTTCTTTTTTACATGCTATGACCTCACTCTGAATCACTGCCTCTCAAAAAAATATGGATTATTGCTCTGTGTAAACAGGCAGAATCCATGCCAGGCAACATCTTTTAACCTTTACTAACGAGGTCATATTATAATTGCAAAGTGCCCTGCCTAGCTTGCTAATTAAACATTGTGTCATGTTTAATTCAGCTGTTTTCCTTTTCATTAATCCCGCCCAGTACAAACACCAGGCGCTGATTCTTTGATATTCCAACTCACCCACTTATGGATAATCATAGAGCATTTTGAGATAAACTACTGGTTTGAGAAATACTACTGGTTAAATACCAGATGCAGACGAAGATGTATTAGTAGTTGTGTAGTGATTATAAAAGCAAATCTTTCATGTGCGTACTTCTATGTCTATTTGACAAAATCATTGCTTTATGCAGAGTTTTTGTTTAAAATAGAATCGAAAGAGGAAAATTTATTGTTTTGGAATGTACTTTTTTATCATAAATAAACCTCTTTGGATACTTCAGTTTCAACCCTACATTGTGTTGATGTGCAACAACCAAAAACACTTCTACCTTTCATTCAGCAGAGTCTAATGTATTGGATTCAATACAACTCATGCCATGTCAGAGTTTCTGAAACTGCACAGCCTGAGACTGTGTTTCTGTGCAAGTGTTATCAGGCGGCGCAGTGTGAGAAAGTTCCCTGTTCTGTGACATCCATCCCCCTCTGTGTCTGCAACGAGCAGTCATCCAGAACCGCCATCTCCACAGAAATATAAACACGCCGTCTCCCGCCCCTTTGTCTCCACCCAGAGCCAGATAATGGTGTATCTCATATACATCATGTATGTGTCAGCCCACCAGTGAGGGGGTGAGAGGCAGGAATTGTGTGTGTGTGTTGCCTTTGGCAAAGTGTGGTAGTGATAAATACTGCATGCTATCACCACCTGTCTCCTAATGTGTGGGTGAAGGTGCTCTCTCCCCCAAACACAGGTGAGCAAGGGGCGACTGCTTTATCATTATCTAGTTGATAAACCTCCTCTACTCGCTCTCGCCATTGCCGCAGCCCGGTGGAGACGCCACCAGACGTCATGGGAACTGAGTTCAGTGCATCAGATTGGGGTTCCAACCACTACCAGGTCCTCTCCTAATCTCAGGCTGTTTAGTCTGTTGGGAAATGGAGATGTGCTGTTCAAATTGGTCTTTAAAGTTGTTGTTCTTTTCCTTAAAAGGTTGTCTGTGCCAGCAAGCAGTGTAATATCAGAGACAATAGAAGAGATAAAGCTTAAAATGATTTGTAAATGTGGATATTATTTAATGTTACATTATAACATAATTGAATGACATTATTCCAACTAACAGAAAGCATAAAAGTCAAGCATATATAATACCAAAAAGAGGCTGTTACTTTTGGCTTGGTCACTGATGTCAATGTGTCAGGATGCTCCCAGGGCTGGCATTGTGCCACTAGGGAGCAGTAGTGAGCAGTGAAGTCATTAAAGCTTGGGCACTCACTTCTCAACTAAGAGAGCATCATAATCTAATTTGTCCGTTCACACACCTTCCTGGCTGTAATAATTCATCTTCATTAATTCTCTCTCTCTCTCTCTCTCTCTCTCTCTCTCTCTCTCTCTCTCTCTCTCTCTCTCTCTCTCTGTCTTTCTCTCTCTCTTTCTCTCTCTCTCTCTCCCTGTCTCTCTTCTCACTCTTTCTCTCCCTCTCTCTCTCGCCCACACCCCTGATGTAATTAGTCCAGCATCCACAAAGGCAGAATATAGACAGTGAGATGGAACTGTTTCAGTGTCTCCGGGTCCTTGGCCCCAGCTATGGAACACCCCATTGACTTGCTTTACACAGACAAAGCATCAACAACACCCCCACATCCTCCCATCAGACCTGGTTTAACCTCCCTGTGCTATCAGCGACAGTGGTGTGGTTGAGTGGCCGTTAAAACCCACAATGCAGATTCCCCATGCTCTCCTCATAACTGCGAGAGACCTAACCTGCCCTTTGTAACTCTGTGTGAGATTAATGAAGATACCAGCAGTACAGAGCTGTTCTTTCATAGACACCCAGTCAGTGGCAGTCATCAGGTCATTATTTTCGGTTTTGTCTGACTTTGACTGTGTTTCTCTCATTTTCTTAATGGCTCCTTTTTAGTGGTTTGGGGACACTTATGGATATGATTTCCTATATTGTGAGGCTTACCTCGATGGTTTCTCATCTCTTGGGTCTCTCTGTGGAGCATGAAGGCTTTATGGTGTGTTGATGCAACTCAAGGCAATTTCTCTTTTATGGTTTCGTATCACTTTTATCCTCAGTCTCATCATTGCACTTTTCGTCTGTCTGGGCATTCAAAAAAGCTTTGGTCTGACATTAAAGGCACATCATTTCCCCTCGTACGTGGATCTGGCACTCCGTGTAAAAAGGCAAGGTTCTTCAAGGTGTTGCCTGCTATAAAATACCAAAATAGACTATATCAACATCAATAATTTGCATTAATATTACCATTTATATATACTATATATACAGTACTGTGCAAAAGTTTTAGGCAGGTGTGAAAAAATGCTATGAACTAAGAATGCTTTGAAAAATGTAAACAATAAATGTTTATTTTTGTATCCATTTACATGGTAAGACTGAGCACAGCAACAAGACACAACATAGTTATACTGCATCAGCAGGGTCTCTCCCAGACAAAGATTTCAAAGCAGACAGGGGTTTCAAAATGTGCAGTTCAAGCTCTTTTGAAGAAGATGTTGAGGATCGTAGACGCAGTGGTCAGCCAAGGAAACTTAATGCAGCTGATGAAAAACCCATCAAGCTTATTTACCTTCGAAATCGGAAGATTTCAAGCAGTGGCATCAGCTCAGAACTGGCAGAAACCAGTGGTACCCAGGTACAGACATTTACTGTCCGGGGAAGTCTGGCCAGAAGTGGTCTTCATGGAAGAGTTGCAGCCAAAAAGCTCTACCCCGACAAGGAAACAAGGCCAAGTGACTGAACTAAGCACAAAAACATAGAAACTGGGGTGCAGAAACATGGCAGAAGGTGCTCTGGACTGATGAGTCAAAATTAGAAATATTTGGCTGTAGAAGAAGACAGTTTGTTCGCCGAAGGGCTGGAGAGAGGTACAATAATGAGTGTCTGCAGGCAACAGGGAAGCATGGTAGAGGTTCCTTTCCAGTTTGGGGCTGCATTTCTGCAAGTGGAGTTGGAAATTTGGTCAGGATGAATGGAGTCTTCAATGCTGAGATACAGGCAGATACTAATCCATCATGCAATACCATCAGGGAGGCGTATGATTGGCACCAAATGTATTCTGCAGCAGGAACATAGCCCCAAACATACAGCCAATGTCATTAACAACTATCTTCAGCTTAAAGAAGAACAGAAAGTCCTGCAAGTGATGGTATGACCCCCACAGAGCCCTGATCTCTACATCATCGAGTCTGTCTGGGTTTACATGAAGAGGCAGAAGAATTTTAGGAAGCCTACATCCACAGAAGATCTGTGGTTAGTTCTCCAAGATGTTTGGAACAATTTACCAGCCGAGTTCCTTCAAAAACTGTGCGCAAGTGTATCTGGAAAATTGATGCTATTTTGAAGGCAAAGGGTGGTCACACCAAATTTTGATTTAATTTAGAATTTTCTTCTGTTCCTTCACTGCATTTTGTTAATTTATGAAGAATTGATGAAAATAAACTGTTAACACTTCCATTTTTGAAAGCATTCTTAGTTTACAGCATTTTTTCACACCTGCCTAAAACTTTTGCACAGTACTGTATATATATATACTATATATATAAAATACATATATGTATATGTATAATACTGTATATACTCAATGTTTGGATGTGGACTTAATTTAATACTTTTTTTCCTAAGAACTACTCATTTCATAGTTATGACATCAATATTTCTTGAGACTGGACCTGCAGGGGTAATATATTTTGTACCCAATGATGCATTTGCAGTTAAAATGGAAGTCCATCACTCCACACAATGCTAGCACAAGCTTGGCTGTCAAATCCTAGAAATAGAGTGTCCTGAGGTAACATATCATGTGTTTATCCCTTTCTGTCACGTTCCTTTGGTAAGAAACCTGTGTTTGGGGGGAGGGTCTGTCATGTGACACACCCTGTAACACAGGACGGGGGGGGGGTTGAGAGAGCTCCAGGCAGGTGATCTTGACCTTAGGCTGTGAGTCACTGAGAGTCTTAAGAACTCTTCATCACATTCTAAAGAACTCTTCATCACATGGCCTAAGAGCCATCCTCTGCTTGGGAGAGTTTTGAAGCATTTACTCACTGTGGACAACTGTTTACCGTGCCCTTTGTCTTTAGTATTTAAATGCTCTGGCTGGAGAATCCAGGTAGAAATGAAACTGCTTGTGGTTTTGCTCACTCACTCAAAAATGGCTCACGAAACATCGCTGTTCTGTCTAAAATGGAAGGAAAAAGTAAGCTTTCTAAACAGACACTAACACAAAAAAATAATAGTGAAATGATATGACAGAGGAACACATGCACATTTACTGATTTTCATGGCTTGTGGCTTCAACACATTTACTGATTTTTATGGCTTGTGGCTTCAACACACTAAAATGCATGTCTTTGCTTTGCAATGCAGGCACAGCTTTAATCCATCAATATTCACAGCTGAATCAAAGGTGATTCACCTTGGCTTAGAAGATATGATTCACCCAGGACTTAACAGGTGCTGCATGCATAAAGTCATAACCCCCTCCACTCCCCTGCCTACAAGAATCTCCGGGTCCCATTTTTAGGCGGCTCTTGGTGTGAGAAAGAGCCAAGTGTTTAATCTTTTAAAAGCTCCATTGGATATGATTAAAACCTGGCCGTGTTAAGTAAACAGCCTCATTTATTTTAAATGTTGGAGAACTTAGAACTCGAGGGCCCTCCTTCCCTGAGTGACACGCCAGCTAAATGTCAAGTCTGTCTGCAGCTACCACTTACGCCAAGCGACAAAGGCGGAGTCGGGTTTCTTCAGAGAGCTGGGTCTGTGTTTGCAGAGTATCAGTTCGGACATGGCCGTGACTCGGCCTCCTTCCAGGTATGTCTGTGTGTGTGTGTGTATGTTTTTCAAGGAGAGAGAAGGTGGCTGAGAAAGACAGAGAGACAGATGGACAGATGGAGAAGGGGATGAGGAAGGAGAAATGGAATAGTTTCACAGAACAGGTAAACAACCGCTAACCAGACCTTTGTCCACAATGTTTGAAAATCCTGGAAAATCCCATCATAAAAGTTGACCCTCCAAATCAAGAATTGATGGCCTATCCTTCAATCTCTCTGGCCAACACTTTTGCGTCTGTATTCTGGTCACATTTTCTACACATTCATTGCACTTCTCTGAAGCTTGACCTTGTGGTGGCGTACACTGTGTTCCTGTACCTCTGGCTCTGGCTGAAAAACAGCAGGCAAATGGAACAAATCACAAGCTGTAACACCATGCTTTTCAGGTAACAATAAGTGAAAGCCCTTTCTAATCCCAAGAAAGATGGCTGCGTCACCTGCAGTTGGATCGTTATGGAGCTGTTCAAATTGAGACTGATGTACCCATTAAGATGAAAGAGACTCAGAGACAGCTCATTAGATCCTGAGCGCCAGCTCTTCACCTTTGAGACCAAGAGCAGCCTGCCAAAGCCAGTATGTCCACCGCATTTGTTGAATAAATCATTAGATGAGTTTGTTTGTCTTTTCATCGTGATTTTCATGTCAGGGGGGTTTAACAGAGTATTCGTCTCTGTCTTTTGTTGTTGTTATTGTTGTTGTTGTTGTTGTTCAAAGATTGTGAGTGTTTGGGGTGCTTATCTGATGCAGCACACCCTTCCATCCAGCCTCACTGTGATTGATGGGTATCCCAGCTCAACCTGAGTGCCAGACTACGGGGTCAGTCCTTTCCCCCCCGCAATGTTCCCTTGTCATCTCGCGTAGTTTTTGAGCTCTTCAGGGGTGAAATTTCTTCAGAGAGATATGGCGTGCTTTGCCTCTCCTGATGAGCGGAGCCACTGAAGAGTTTAAAGCGAGTTTGGCTTCTCATCTGTGACAGAACGTCTTAGTGAAAGAAAAGGGCTTCTGATGAGCTGGGGGAGTAATCAGTGCTAATGTGGCAGGTGTTCCCCAACAAACTCACAGCAAAGTGCCAAGCCCTCCTTTTGTGATGGATCAGCGTGGGTCATAGCTGGAGACTGAGAGACTGAGGCGTGTATTGATTGGATTAAATGAGAACTCAAGTGCTTCTGCCAGATTGCGCAGATGGACAGTATTTGCATGTCTGATGTAAAGCTACAGGGTCTGGGCCCAAACTCAGTGCTTTTGCTTTTCAAACGCCCCCGCCCCATCCAGCACACACACACATACACCGCTTCTCCTCAAACACACACACACACACCTCTGCTTCTCAAACACACACACATACACACACACTGAGAGTTTCATGATGGCTAGAAAAGGTGCTGCTGCTCTGTGTGCTCTTAGTTTAGTTCACGTCCCTTTGGCTGAAAGAGGAGCATTTAGGGATGAATGACTTTGAATGACTGTCATTCTATGTCACATTTGCATTTAATGTGAAGCCGTAGCCCAGCTCAGACCTAAAACTATATGTTTTCTTTACCACAAGAGTCGATGAAAACTTTGGGAAAGAAGTCTGAAAATGAAAGCCAGCCATTCACGAGTAGAGCAGAGCAATCCTCACATGCTTCTCCCAGGACCTCGGCTGTGAGCTGGGCTTTGGCCGGCCGAGTGCGAGAAATGCTGACCGTCATTTTCCAGACCACCACGGTAATGCACTTAACTCTCATCAGTGAACATCTCTCTCTCTCTCTCTCTCACCGACACATATCCCTGGTCCCGGGCCAGTTCCAGGGTGTCTGCAACGACTGCCAACACGCAATCATCACACTTCACACCTGGCAATAACATTAGCAGAGCATCCTCTGACAAACTGTCTGTTTAAAGTGTTAGGAAAAAAACACCCCGAAGAGCTGGCAGTTAACACAGCAAAGAGTATAAGCTGCGATATTCACCATGCGGCATGGAGGCAGCTCGAGCTGGATTTATGTGTGTGTGTGTGTGTGTGTGTGTGTGTGTGTGTGTGTGTGTGTGAGAGTGTGTGTGTGTGTGTGTGTGTGTGTGTGTGTGTGTGTGTGAGTGTGTGTGTGTGTGTGTGTGTGTGTGTGTGTGTGCGGTAAGGCAGCCGCACCGAATGTGTGAGCGGGCGAGGAGGCTAGCCTCCGGCCGCCTGGCACGTGAAGGGGCTTAGGCTTCGCTTCTCGCTGCATTGATTAAAACATACTTGAGATGTTAAAATCAATCAGAGGGTATTTTCATGAATCATTCTGTCAATTCAATGGAACGTGGTGACACTTGACTTCTTGAGGTCTTTTTCTCATTGAAGCTGAGGTAATGGTCAGAAGTCCATGAAAATGGAGTACCTTTTTTTAGCAAGGTGTGTTATTTCAAAGTGTGCCTACTTACAGGCAGATCCTGTTGATGGTTGACTTGCAAGCCTTGGCCTGTGAAACACAGAGTCTGTATCTTTCAGGATTCAGTGGGACTGCGTGTGTGTGTGTGTGTGTTTTTTTTGTCTGGACCTCGACTGAGAGCTGAGAGACAGCTAGACAGATCCCGAACTGAGGTGGCGACAGCGCCAACCTGCAGATAAGACCAACAAAGCTCCGAGCCGCCCCTTTTCTCGTGCCATATTCTACAGCTTTAAGAGTGTCTGTGGCACCTCCTGTCATTCCCGTCCAACTCGTTCAGCGATCAGGTTACACTGACTCAGGTCCTGGCTTTGTTGGAACACTCAGCTCAAGTGCCCCTCTTGAGTTCCGGCATGTTCTCAGCCTAGTTATGCCTCTTAAAACCTCAAGTGCATGTTTTTCACATCCGACTGGGCACGCTCTGCCTAGGACTGAGCAATGTAGTCCACATGAGGAGTGACTCAGCAGCATGCAAAGCACCAATAAAATACCCCAAAACCTTGAGATTAAAGGTCAATGTGAAAGTCACCATACAAGTTCAAAATATGTACATATGAATCAAAAGCTGACACTGAATGCAATCAATTGTGGATAGGGTGTTGCTGGCATATTAGATTTTCTCAGATTAAGCATACTTCGGTTTTCACATTTTTGGGGGGGGGGGAAACATGCAAAAGAGTTTTTATGATTTTATGCTAGTTCAAATAATGGTCTCTTTGTTACAGAGTAAGTATATGTTTATAAGTAACAGTTCATCTATCATTGTGTAACAGAACAGTATAGTCAGTGGTTACATCTGCTGTAATCCGAATCCGAACCTTAACATTTGTGTATGTATGTAATAAGTATGCATTGTATAGTATTAAGAGTGTAATATGGAGAGGCAGCTTTTAGAACACTCTGCCAGAGGACCTAAGAATGGCTGAAACTGTAGAAACCTTCTAGCAAGATCTTAAGACGTACCTCTTTAACCTCGCCTATTATTCTCTGTAATATTTATCTGTTCTCAGTGGTCTATAGTGGCTCTGTTGTACATGTGTATGTCTGTGCTTTGTAATGTGTTTGCACTTACATTAAATGGCTTTTGTATCCCTCTTAAAAATCAGTGTCAAACATAATTGTTTGATTTCATTTGATTCCTAATGACCATGCAATATATAATAAGGTGCTACCAACCTTTCTTACCAACTGTTGTGTAATTGTTGTTAAATATTTTGGGAGTTTCGAAAATAGACATGCATACTAATTGTAACTTTTAAATTCCCATCTGTCAGTTCTCAAGGTATCCATGTCATGTTGAGGCAACCCTTACACTACTCTTGCTTAACTGATAGATCCATTTCTGTAAACATGGGCTGACACGTGCCCCCTGAAACAGTTAGCCGTGTCCTTCACACACAACACTAACCCAAGGTGAAGCATTAGCGAGGCCTTAAGATGGCCGTTGATGAACAGAGTACCTCAGTAATCATGTGTCAGAGGCGAGTGTGTGCTCCAGAGGTCTCTAATGACTGTACGCTGCAGGTGTTTCCAGATGATGAGTTTCCCTGAGTAAGTGAAGCCTGTGTAATGGGAAATCACATGCTGGAGGGCGGCTGCATTTCATTCAGCAGACAGCGAGAGACCTGGGAGGAAACACCCACACACACACACACACACACACACACACACACACACACACACACACACACACACACACACACACACACACACACACACACACACACACACACACACACACACAGACACCCCCACACACACACACACACACACACACACCTGACCTGGGAGGAAACCTGTGCAGTGATAGCACTTCTGTCTTCACATGAGGCTCATTCAGACTTCATGAATTCTCTAATTTTGCTCCTTTGCTTATCTTCCCTTCCTTTCTCTGTTCAATATCCTCGTGCTCTCATGTTCTAATCCCCCTGTCCTTCCATATGTCTCTCATGCTTTCTCTCCCCTAATGCGCACACATTCACTCTGCACTCTCTCTCTCTCTCTCTCTACCCCACAATCTGTCACACACCTTCTCTATTCACACAATCACTCTTCACGTGAAGCCTATATACACACTGGTTTCTCTTCCCTCTCTCTCTCCCATTCTTCCATCCCCTCACTCTCTGACAGACCTCGCAGCAGTGGCACCTCTGTCTGTACTCACCCCTTTTCTAGACACCAGCTCCCCACTACTTGTCTCCGGTTCTTCCCAGAAGACAGTCAAGAGCAAATAAAAATGCCTTTGATGAGAAACCTGAGGTGCCTAGGGGCCAAATACAGGAGGCTTCTGGAGGGAAAGTCCCCATGTCCCCATATTAGGCTACCAGTCTGGGTAGGCACTGCAAGACCCCCCATAAGCAGCTGGAGGTCCAACACTTAGAAAAACAGCAGCTCGTTAGCTCCTCATTAATTGCCTGGTTCCATGGTTAGCGGGCTAATTCAGTCTGACAGTCACTCTGGCAGTAATGGATACGTGTTGAACAAAGGTGTCTCGAGCTGAAGGACATTTTTCTGCAGAGTAGATTGGGAACTTTTTGAAGATTAAAGAGACAAAGGTGTACACTCACACACAGAGAGACATGTCCTGATCCCTGTTTTGATCAAACAGAGTCAAAACTGAGAGATGTACATCTTACCAATGACAGGATGTCAACCTGCCAGCTATATGAGGAAGTCTGTAACATTTTCAATATAATCTGCTAAAATGGAAAATAGTCTTTACTGCCAAAAACTAATACAGAAAAGCTTGCATTCCTCTGTGATCTGTCAACATATGTACATCTCTTTTAGAACCAGAAGTGTTGACTAGCTTTGGCAAGAGTGTAAAAAGCAAACTGTAAGAGTAAAACATTTGTTTAGTTTTGGACAGGAAAGTGGGCAAGGATCCACATCTCTACACCAGACTGACAACACGCTGAGTCTGTGAGGTACTTACCCTGTTTGCTGTGATATTAATCATCCACCACATCATGCCATTCACCTGGTAAAATCGGTGGTGGATGGAGGATTAAAAAAATCACCAAAAGTTGAGAAAACATATATATCAGTATTGTCAGTGCGCCAGCTGAATTTGGGAGAATCTTAAACATTTGGAAGGGGTCTCTTGGACCTTTTGACATCTTTACAATTGTAATCCGAAATCGTCATCAATTGTAATAGAAATCATTGACAGAACATCATTACGGGATGAGTCCTCTGGTGTGGTTGAGCGGGTACCTCAGAGGATGACCAGGACTAGAGCTAGGACTACAAGGGCATACAAATGTGCATATGCAGTTAAGCATGGATAATAAACGTGCTCATTCATCCTCTCTGTAACATTTCAGTGAACCGTTCCAGCATTCAGATGACCCAGTGTTGCACATCTTGGTTGTGCTATGGAGACAGTGAGACTTGTATTTACAGTAGGGCGCAGTGGGATAACATCAGTGGCACACATCAGGGAGGGGAAAGTTGTGTATATCCAAACAAAACACACAGATTGGCAGAGGCCACGTTGGAGCAGTGATGCGGTCAAGATACTCCAGGGTGTGTGTATGTCTTTGTTTCTAACTGTGTGAATCTCTCTCTCTGTCTGTAGCCCTTTGTGTGTGTGTGTGTGTGTGTGTGTGTGTGTGTGTGTGTGTGTGTGTGTGTGTGTGTGTGTGTGTGTGTGTGTGTGTGTGTGTGTGTGTGTGTGTGTGTGTGTGTGTGTGTGTGTGTGCGTGCGTGCATGTGTGCGTGTGCATGTGTGTGTGTGTGTGTGTGTTGTGGGATGTGACAGCAGGCGTCTCTGCTGACACGCACGCTGACAATCAAGCCTCGATCAACCCCAGCGGCACCAGTGTTCTCAGCACAACACCCTGTACAGGAGTAAAGATGGTTTGATTGTATCAAATTCAATGCTTTTAACACTAAAAACCTACAATGTCTACCAGAATGTAGCCACAACAGTCCAAAAAAGACAAATGGGACGTGGGATAAATTTCAGGACAGATACTGCCTACTGCTTACTGCCTAAATATTGATACTGCCTGTGACCTGGGAGACTACCTTTTCTTCAGACACATACCTTTAAAGAGTTTTCACTCTTCACTCTCACTTTTCACCTGGTAGAGTAGAATATTCAACTAAATTATGAAAATGAGTGCAGGCATGGATACATTGGGGAGGCATATTCTTTTCTATTATATTCAAGTATATTTTACATTTAAAAAGTAGTGAGGACAGAAAGATACTGAATACTACAACAGCCATGTGTAAAACTACAGTAGACGTAATGCAAAGCGTTACAAAATATGACCGCCGAACTGTTCAGTAGGTTTTGGCACAGAATGAGTCATGGTTGTCAGTGTGTTTGTGTGTTTTTATGTGTTTGTGTAAATTGGTTTGTGTTTCATTGTTCTGTATTAAAGGAATTATTTTTGATAGATTTTGATGATTTGGTTATGTAATGTTTTGTGTACTACTTTTTTGTGGATTTGTTTGGTATGTTTTTCTTTTGCAATGTAGTTTGTTAAAACAGGTCACATGAAGTTGTTAAGAAAAGTTGAATTGACCCAAACACAATATGTTGTTTTCAGAATTGTACTATCTATTTAAAACTGTTCACACACCCATCAAAAGCAGACATTCCCTTAAAATCTCTTATGTTTGGTCAATGGTAAATGTATGTATTGTCATTGTCTAATTAATGCAATATGGTGCAGTTTTGACCATGTCAGCCAGAGATACCTGCAATTACATCACCTCATGTTTGCTTTTTCATTTTTAACTAGGTGGCGCTATACATAAAATGAGTGGTTATGGGATGGGTTGACATGGCCCCTTAAGACAAACATACAAAAAACATGTGGCCCTCCTAAGCCCTACAGTTCTCGGGATATTCGAAGAAAACTGTGACAGACCACCTACAGGCCAGTTGGTGTACCGTCACATAAAACATTTTTATTGTATGGCCCCCCATGGACAGAATTGCACGAAACTTGGCATGCATTCAGATGGTCTCATAATGATCCACCACTTTCAATTTCGTGCACTTTCGACAATATATGCATACATAAGTGAAGAGTGCATAGTTTGAGGGTCTGCCACGTTCACACCCTTCAAACTTTGTAAAAGATTCTCATAATTTTTAATTCCCCATTGCTGAAGAGAAACCTGACTACGTTTGAAGGCATAACCATTAAATCTGTAGGAGGAGTTCAATCACATGCGAGGTGTGGAAACAAAGTGAAGTTTCCAACCACCAACAGGTGGCGCTATAAGTGATATCAGTCAGGCATATGTACGCGTTCAGGCCGGATCCAGCATCCACCCTAAGACACTTTCTCTGGGTCAAACAATGTACGAGTTATAAGAGACTTTGTGTTTTGTGGCTAGCACTGGCAAGTTGGCAAAGTTTGAGGGTCTGCCACGCCCACACCTTCCGACTAATGAGAAAATCTTCTATAACTTTTAGTCGCCCATGGCTGAAGAGTAACCTGACCACATTTCAAGGCGTTTCCATTAAATCTGTCGAAGGAGTTCGATCAGATGCAAGGTGTGCAAACGCTGTCAAAACGCATCTTCCACTCAAAATGGCCGACTTCCTGTGGACCTACCACCATGGCGTCAAGAGACTTTTTGGTGCGTCCAAGCATGATGAAGACGTGTACCGAATTCCGTCAAGCTACGCCAAAATAACCCCAATGCGCAGGTTTTTTTTGCAATGTTCTAGGGGGCGTTACAGAGCCATTTTGCTCCATCCATGGACAAAAACTCTACCGAAGATGGACGGTTACAGGCTTGATGTCTCTGGCAAATTTGGAGATTAAAACACCTAATTTTTGCTTTTTAATTTTTAACTAGGTGGCGCTATACATGTAATGACTGGTTATGGTATGGGTTGACATGGCCCCTTAACAAAAACATCCAAGAACAATTTAGCCCTCCTAGGCCCTACGGTACTCGGGATATTCGAAGAAAACTGTGTAGCGCCACCTACAGGCCAGTTGGTGTATAACCATATAAATCAATTTATTGCATGCCCCCCCATGAACGGAATTCCACGAAACCTAACGTGCAATCAGAAGGTGTCATAATGATCCCACACCTCCGATTTCGTGCAGGTCTGACCTTGTCAACTTACAATTTCCATTTTTGCTTTTTCATTTGTAACTAGGTGGCGCTATACATGAAATAAGTGGTAGTGGAATGGTTGACGTGGCCTCTTCAGACCAACATACAAGAAAAATGTGGTCCTCCTAGGCCCTACGGTTTTTGACTTATTCACAGAAAACTGAATCACCCCACCCTCTTTAAAAGGGGTCCAGTCCGACAGGGGTGCAACGGATCAAAACGAAAATCAATGGTTCCAGTGGGGCTACATGCACACCAAATTTCGTGCACCCCGGTGTTTCAGTGTCCCGGGAATCGTTGACAGAAAATCGGCAAACAGAAAAAAAAAAACTGAAAAAACTGAAAAAAACAAACTCAGACTAAACCTAGCATTGGTGTCACATTGTTGCATAAAATGTACTCAAAGCAATTCATGCTCCCTTTAATGGTTGCTGGTGTTGCCAAGCAAATCACACCCAGAACAATAGGCTTGCGTAAAAAATGGCGCAAGTCTAGAAAAAGGGGCAGACGCACGCAAGACGTGAAAAGCCTCTTGCGCTTGCGCTTGCGCCTCTGAGCATAAACCAAGCTTTAAGCGATTTGCCTGCGTATTTGTGAAAGCTCAGTGGTTAAATGAGGTAATGACAGCCCAATTACAGAGCTCCAGCGGCTGAGAAGGACTCAACACCCGAGAGGAAGTGTTTCTTACGCTGTTGACAAGCCTGTTTATTGGGACGCCATAAAGGAGAGGTGGTTTTCTTTGAATCTCTTGTGCATTCATCATATTCTTTGAAAAGAGTTATTAGCAATGCAGGTTTTCATTCTTTAATCCATTAAAGCAGCATTTAGAACCAAATTAAAACGTTTGAATTGTTTCTCAATGTGACTTTATGTTGTTTACGTTGTTAAATTGTTTAGAGAGATTTTTTTCACAAAAAAAAAAACAACTGTTTAGAAGAACCAAAGTCTCTTTTTAGTTACTCTTGCACAGGGCTCTGTCAAAATTATGCTTCACATCTGATGATATAATCAAACTCCAGGGACCAAAACCGGTCAGATTCACGGTAAAAAGAAACCAAAAATAAAGCCGAGCTGTTCTCAGAGCTCAAAGTCGGGCCCAAAGCAAACACAGAGGTGCCGGAGAGACATGCAAAACGAGCTGCCTCAGGAAATCAAAATAATTACCAGGGCTCGCGGACGAAGGGGGAAAAAAATTACAGCCTCAGTTTCCAGGCCGTGCTCAACTTAAGTGACACCATTTCAGCGGCCAGCGGGGATATGGTGGGGTGTGAAGTTTTCAAAAATAAACTACAACAAAAGCCCCCTGCAGATCCCACTGCCGCTTGCGTGGCCAGAATATGTGGACATTTCCATTTGTTCTTCACCAGGGTACACCTCCCCTGTACAGCAGAAAAATATCCCCTGGTTCAGGCTCTCTTTCAAAGACTCTCTGATTCGTGTCCTGTTGTTCTCAGACTTGATTTATGGTACTTTTAATTACAAAAGACACATTTGGAAACAACCTAAGCAAAATTATTGAGTGTGTTTGTTAAATAGATTCTTAGAAATGCTTTAAAGTTGAGATGTAAAGCCTCTATATTTATCGGTAAACCTTACTTCCACATTCTGGGAGTCACAATGTGATATGTCAGCCTTAACCTTTTGTGATGCATTTGTAACTATTCTGTCAAGAAATGCGAAAACCTTGATAGTCTTATTCAGGTGAACTCCAAGCATCTGTTACAGTCTGTGGCAAATCTCCCCCCCCCCCCCCCCACACACACACCTACACACACACACACACGCACACACACACACACACACACACACACCAACTGCCCTTTGCTTGCAGGAGTCCCAGTGCTTGACCCTTGGCATTAGGCGATCCACACAGTGAATATGCTAGCCTTAGTATGCGTATGTGCGAGCTGCAAGAATGGGATAGTGTGTGTCTGTTAATCCTCGATGCACGGCATAGCCGTAGCCGCTCGGCGTGGGGCTCGGCTCTGCGGCAGGTCTTGTAATCAGAGCTTGATCCTTGCTCAACAGGCTGAGGGCTGAGGCTGCACATCAAATGGGCCTTGGTCATTCTTGCTGCAGCTAAGCTTGGCCTCATGTTCGAATGGAGGAGCTGGACACGCAGACACAGGTTTTTACAATCTGTCTCTGGGACAGTGCCAGAATGCCTACAATCTGCCCCGGTCTTTTGCCACCTGCCCACACATACGCATGCACATGTACAGCTGACATGCAGACCCCCCCTCCCCCCCTTCACAAACCTGCGGTCACTCATACAAACAAAGATAGAGTAGAATATACTGAGAGAAAATGCAAAACAAAATCTCTATCTATATCAAACATGCAAAACTTTTTTTTTCTACCTTTTGCTCTCGCTCTCTCAAACACACACCCACACAGCAACTCACAATCTTAACTGGCATGCATAACAAAGCACTTTGTTTGGGGTGGGGGGGGGGGGGGGGGGGGGGGGGGTGGGGGTACCTAAGCTTCTTTTACAATGACTTCTCACCGCAGTGTCTCCAGTCCATCCGTCTGTCAACACGGCCTTCCACAAGGCTTGCCATAACAGAGCTGCGCCTTCCACAGAGAATGGCACAGGACCCCTGTGCCGTCTGCAGACGTTAACCCCTGCTGTCACGTCTCTTGACTGATTGCAAAGAAGCCTACACCTGATCTGGCTGTTCTGAAGGCAAATGGGCTTTCATTTAGGGGTTGGTAGACTCAGGACAATACCTGCCACAGGTCGCTCAGAATTCCCGCAGTGCATTCCTCTGTCAGTGGCATCAGGTCAAACGGGGAACACTATAAGCGGGAACAGGAGGATTTTCTTACCCTGTGGCCATCCATTGAAAATTATGAATTGATACACATCATCTATACTTTATTTATATTGATTTGTGTACCTCAAACATTTTGTGTTCTGTAACCGAACCTTTTAGAATGGTGACCAAATGAAATTGAAGCATAGCTGTAAAATAGAATTACCTTAATTACCTTTACATTTATATTTTTATATAACCATAGGCATTGAAGTGACAGCACAGATACTACTAAGTATGTCCATCTGTTCCAGATAATTTATGAGTGTTCTAATGATGTCTGAGCCACGGTTAGATCTAAGCTTTTATGATTTCTTGTTGTTCTGAAGAAACATGACACAGTGTTGTAAATGTCACAAAGAGACTTGTATCCCCCACCTCAGATTAGACCTTGTCTTGTCCCACCTGTCAGCGCGCGGCCAACGTCTGCGATGATTTAAGCCTCCCACCAGTGTAATGGGAGAGATCTATCTGTGAATGCGTGTTCAAAGCCAGTAATTTAGTCTTGGATATCAAACATTTGGCAGTGCACCAGCGAGTGTAACCCAGTAAAGTCTAGTCAGTCTGAGATGAGAAGGGGACAGAGGGCTGGCCCGTGAAGTGCCTTGCGCCTCTAGTGACAGGGGGTCTGAAATCTTTCCTATCCTAACTTAGCCCACAACCTCCTTCAAAACAGAAAACACACACAGACACACACAAACACAAATACTAAAAACACATATTTATGAACAAGCCCAGGAGTTACTGACCAACTGTAGGAACCCAGGCCACTCTTTATCCTTCAAGCAGGGGCACTTTTTTCCATGTCGCTAATGTTGTGTTGTTCCATGAATCTCTGGTGAGAAATTGCCCGGCGGGGTGATTTATGTCCTGTTTGCATTGCCTGGCATGGTTATGGGTGTGACGTGAGAAGAGCATCTGGAGCAGCAAGTTAATTGAGGGCGATTAAGGTGATTAATAGCTTTGTTTGAAGTCAAAACACAAGACAGAGTGGTTTGTGTTACAGGATAAACAGGCAGTTTGCTGCAGGGAAAAGCCAGCAGCGGCAGCGGTGGCGGCGGGAGCAAGAGAGAGGGGGGGACAAGTCCCAGGGACATAAGCAGAACGTGTATGTGGAGAGGAGGGGTAGTTTTCGGGACAAGGTGTGAAAATCAACTGGTCTCACGTGGACAGAAAACACAAACTCATTTGAGTTGCAAACAGCTCACTCACAAACACACTCCTTTCCATATAGGTTACAGAACTCCATGCAGTGCACGCACAGTCACTCACAAGCGCACCCATTCTAAGACTGGCAGAGAGGTAGGCTTGCAGTGGGGACGTAATGAAGGCCCTTTGCGAGAGTCCAAAAGGAAACAGTACTTCTCACACTGTGTCCCCTCTACTCTCATAACTGTCGGCCAGGACCCCTGGTGTTTATGGCCATGAATGCATAGTGGGGCTTGGGTGCTAGGGGAAGGTGAAGAAACATGATGGGGACATTATGCTGTGTCTGTTTATGAGAAGGAGAAATCACCCCTTCTCACCGCTTTGCACTGGAATGGAGTCTAACTCATGTTGCCCCGCAAGAGCGGGAGAGAGACATTGACTCACACACAAATACGACTGGTATATCCATATATTTAATAAGCCACCCTTTCCATACTGCTAGGTTAATTTGTACAATTGTCACTGTTCACCCTGTTTATTACCGTCACCATTCATTGGATGTAGTGCGGTGCCAATTATTTCATGTCCCATTTAAGGCCGATATAAGTTTCTGCGACTGCGTTACTGCAAGGTCACACAGTTGCTTTGACGGACTCTTGAACATCTTTAGTTCTCTGTCAGTTGGTGGGTGTCGCGAAGTAATAATAAAAAAAGATGGCGGACCAAACTCCGTAGATGGTTGTATTTGTACATAAAAGTTGTTTGTTTGACTGTTTTTTTGCCTAGATTTTTTAAAAAGTTACAGAGAAATAGACACTGTGCTACGTAAAAATGGAGATTATGGAGTTTTTCCTGTCTTTCAAGTACTTCATTGTACCACAGAAAATATCCTCATTCTATAAATAGTTCCCCTGACATCTGCTAATGAAGTAGTCAGTCAGACAGTCATCAAGTAAACAACCCAGTAAACAAGTTAACAACTCTGCTCTGTGCTTGAGATTGGAGTTCCCTGTGTCACCAATGCACCATCCGTGCATCAGTCATCATTCATCTCTGTCTACCTCACGACTGACTGATTTATGTTGACTGATGTGTGCTCTTTATGGCATGACTAGTTAAATCCTGCTGCCTAATTATGCTTACTTTTCATAAATGTTACTACCTGCCTAGTAGAAATGTTGTGCCTTTTCCCCCTGCCAGTCGGTCACTTCCTACACATATGCTTGGGGTGGCTCCCTGCACTCCCTGCATGCTGAAATAAACGTCAAATTGTGATTGAAAATGATATTCATGGGCACAGGAAATACTCCAGCTGCCTGTCCTTTGGGCGTTCCCCGAGATTGCAGGAAAGCCCCAGGTCAGGTATCGCCAGTCAGCTGAATCGCCGAGTGGGTTTTTCGTCAGGTACTGATTGTGAAATTACTGAGTGCTGGTGGTGTTGCGTAATATAAATTGTTGGCAGCGCCCTCTCAATTTTATTCTCTCTATATTTAGCCAACATAATTGTCACTTGAGCAATTGCTTGATTTATGGCTATGATCAAACACTATAATGGCAAGTTTCAGTCTGGCGGTGTTTTTTCCCAGAGGGAAGACTACTGGGAGGGAGGTTGTGAAAATAAGGAAAAATGCAGAGACCCTCTGCTCCATCATGTAGAAAACCTTAATAGCTGCTGTGAGTTACTCGTTCAGCACTGAGCTAAGGGTAGCCTTATGGGACAAAATAAGGAAATGGTACAACAGTGCATTTCAATACCATAGCAATGCTATTCAAGGTCGCTTGCCTGCAATGGCTACAGCCTGGATATCAGGTCGGAAGACGACTGTGTCAGACTGCAGGAAAGTCCTTTTTGGTCATAGGATAGAATCTTTAAAGGTGCCTGTTTTCTAAAGATGGGGAAGGCTTTCTTACATTGGTTCATGTTGTGGTACCATCTGAGAAAGCTTACTGGTTCCCGGGGCTAATAAGTAATCTCCCCAACATGGACAAATGAGGAAGCATTCATTTCTGAGGGCGTAGTTCAGTCAAATCATCCAGTCAAAATAAAACCAACAGCGAGAAACTCTTATGTTCACGGGAATGGTCTTAACACATGCCGCCGGGAAACCCTAGCTCAGTAATGGCCACTACCCCTTTTTTATTGATGCTATATATTGTCACAGCTATTAGAATAAATTGCATCGTTTAATCCGCCCCATGGCTTCTCTTACTGCTAGAATTTGCGGAATGGATTGTCATGTCTGTAACCATAATCCTGTTAGAATAAATAGCCCTTAAACATGGTGTTGTTCTTGGCAGGTGAGCTGCCCTGAGCTTGCTCTCCGAGCAGCTGCACTGGCTACAGCGTGGCTATCACGCCATCTCTCCTCTCCTCTCCTCTCCTCTCCTCCAGGCTGCCTGGGCCATGCTCCCCTCTGCTCTCTGGTCCCGTTGCTTTTGGCTTGGCAGCTGTTATTCCTCTGCTGATCCCATGCCACCCTCTACTTCCAACCCCCCCCCCCCCCCCCCCCCCCCCCTCTCCTGCCCAGAAAGTCCAGTTTTATGTGTCAGTAACCCCACTTTTCCCCTTTATGACCAAGAGCCATGGCACGATCAATCATGCTTAAGAAGGTGCCAATACATTTGCACGCTGTTTCTTGTCGTTTTTTTCTTTTCTTTACAGGGTCCAGCCTGAGTTTCCATAACGGAGAGGGGAGTGTGAGAGGTTCTCTGGTTAAGGTTACCCACAGAGGAAAGTCGAATCTGCCCAGGATAAATACTGCGCTAATGGTTTCACGAGGTAAGGGCAGGGAGCCGGAGCTATTTTCATCCGTGTATCGCAGATATACCCCCCCCCCCCCCGTTTCCATAAAATTCCTGAAACAGCCTTGGGAAACATTCCTGTAGACTCGAGGAGAGATAAAGGTCACAAAGGTTAAGCTGGTATTTCAAGTGAGGCAGGAAACGAGGGGGATTGGATGTAACAGACCCTCCCTCAGGTATCTGACTTGAAGCCATCAACAGAGAAAGAGAGGATTTTAAAAACACTCACTACACATACAAGCAACCTGCAATTGTCATATGTGGCTTTGGAGCAAAGAGAAAAACAAGACCTACAAACTTCTAAGGAATAGCCTGGGTAGCCAGAGTTTCATGACTTACCCATAAGCATCTCCCCCCCCCCCCCCCCCCACCTCTGTGTCTGCACAAAGCCAGGGAAGGCTGCGGTTGGGTTGCTGGGCCGTGTTGGTGGGGATTGTAACAGTATAGTGACACAGCTGCAGCTGTGGGCAGCAGAGTCGGCTGTTGGGCCTGGCTGCTTGGGAGCGCTGGGTAGGGCAGGCTTTTAATCAGGGGGATTTGTTTGGGAAAACTCAAACACTGAGGGGATGTGGAGAGAGAGAGAGAAAAGAGAGAGAGAGCACGGAGGGAACCCTATCCGGCCTGTTTCATTAATGTTTTTAAAGCTGTGAAATTTCAATCCCATGGTGGCCCTCTTTGCTTACAAAGCCCAATTCTCTCTATTTTTTGGCTTCTGTGCACGCTGGGACACAGATTGAAAATTAAATCGACAGCTTTTGGACTCCTGGGTAATGGAGCTGAATCCAGCCGTCCTTTGGAGCAATATCTCTGACAGTGCATCAAAACAGTTTTTCCTCTCAGAGTAATGTGGAAGTAAATGACATCTGAAAGGCTCAACATCCCATAAAATATCCCTTAAAACGTACCGAAATGCTTTAAAGCTTTAACCCGTCATTTGTTAGTGTGTTCTTCACGTATAGGAAACTTATTTCACCTTATGTGATAAACGTGACGAGAGTAAACCATCTTCAAGTAAATGGGTCCAGGCAGATTTAGTAGCACACAACCTTTAAGTGGAGCCCAGCCTGAAAAGCTTCAGAAAATCTCAAATGTTACCCAGTCAGCCTGATGCTGTTTAGAATTCATAGAGACATTCACACTAGCAGAGGTGGGCCTTTCTACAAACCCACGACCTGGCTGCATACAGATGTCACGACCACTCCACTTCCCTTCCTGGCTCTGTGGCGAAGGAGTGCTGCCTGGTGTTTATTTGGAGTCCTGTGACACACACACACACACACACACACACACACACACACACACACACACACACACACACGCACACACTCTCACACACACACACACACACACACACACAGACACATACACACAAACACACACACACTATGAGGGCCTGTTTTACTGGCCACAGCAGGTGAGACCGAAGTGGCGGTGAGGCGGCTGGCCAGGCCGCCCACCCACACTGAAAGAGACACCCCGGCTCAGGAGAGGGGCAAGGGGCTCGGGGCTGTGTAACCCTAGAGCCGACGTTTCTGGGGCGTGCCTGCCAAGCACCAAGTGCAGGGAGGAGGGGGTTGCGGGTGGGGGTGGGCTGCCTGGTGAAATTCTGCAGCCGCCGAGCACTGGCAGCGGCATCAAAGCCGCCCCACCCCACTTTTGAGCCCTGATCCTAAACGTTGCTGATACTCACTCCATCAGGGGGATAGTGGAGACGCTAGATATCTCGATTACGCAAACATGTCGGGGTGGCTTCACGCTAGGTGCCGTCTGTTAGGATAAATAAACCTCCTGGTGGAAGAGTTTCGGGAGGGTCTCTTTCTCTCTCTCTCTCTCTCTTTCTCTCTCTCCACGACTTGAAACAACACCTCTCTCTTCCAGTTCCCTTGGCCAACAGCCGTGCATGTGTGTTTGGTGTGTGTGTGTGTGTGTGGTGTGTGTGTGTATGTGCTGGTGTGTGTGTGTTTGGTGTGTGTGTTTGTGTGTGGTGTGTGTGTATGTGCTGGTGTGTGTGTGTTTGGTGTGTGTATGTGCTGGTGTGTGCTGGTGTGGGTGTGTTTGGTGTGTGTGTGTTTGGTGTGTGTATGTGCTGGTGTGTGCTGGTGTGTGTGTGTTTGGTGTGTGTGTGTGTGGTGTGTGTGTATGTGCTGGTGTGTGTGTGTGTGTGTTTGGTGTGTGTGTGTGTGTGTGGTGTGTGTGTATGTGCTGGTGTGTGTGTTTGGTGTGTGAGTGTGTGTGTGTGGTGTGTGTGTATGTGCTGGTGTGTTTGAGTGTGTGTGTGTGTGTGTGTTTGGTGTGTGTGTGTGTGTGTGTGTGTGTGTGTGTGTGGTGTGTGTGTGCTGGTGTGTGTGTGTATATGTGTGTGTGTGTGTGTTTGGTGTGGGCTGGGGTGAGCAAATACGGCAGTGTGTAATGAATATGTCTGAAATTGAAATGAGGGATGGCGGGCAGGCTAAAAGCTAAGCTCTGACAAAAGAGAGCGGCTTGAAGTCGTGTTTGTGGAGTTGCTACAAAATGGACTTATGTGTTTTAAGCGCTTTAATGGCTAAATGCTCTGTCAGCTAACTGGCCTCAACTCAATAAACCTCCCTCTTCCACCACAAGCACCGCCACCACCCAAAGCCCCACAAAGGAAAATGTTAATAAACTGCCAACGGGAGGGCGATTCAGCCCGCCACAAAGAGATGGAGCAATATGGCTAATATTCTGTCCAGCACAATCCTAATGAGAAACGAAGCATTTGGAAAGAGGTCAGAATCCATTAAACCTCTAAGAAACACTTCAGAGGGTGGCCCAGTGAGATGTGGTTCAGGGAGAAAGATGAATGAAACCTTCCCTTGTTTGAGGCGGGAAATTAATTTGTATCCAAGTATTATCCCTCTGGCCGGGGAACGAATGATCTTCCCCTGGTGACAGATGCTTGTCTGTTTGTGTCTATGAAAGGAAATGCTGATGACTGTGTGTCATGCGAGGCTTAATATTCTCAGATCCCTCTTAATGGAAAGTATGCAAACAGACATCATTCACACGTACTGCGCATGACCTGGTCTTTAGTGAGATTGCGGCTGCCATTGTAAGGCTCCCTCTGAAGGTTCCCCCCATCTGCACGCTCAGACGCCCAGAGATCAGCTGAGGCGGGACCTGGGTGCTATCGCCCCTGTGTTGACGCCACGCAGTACGGAGTTGTCAAAACTATCTGGCTGTCATATCAGGGAGAGATCACAATGGGCTGCTGAGGGGGGAAAAAGGAGAACTGAGATTGACATCGGCTACAGGTCAAACAAACCTGTTAAGGCTCCAGAGTGGAACTCCACTGCGGGATAAAGAACAATGTTGCCAAGGCAATGTTATCAGATGGCCCTGTCTTTTGTAGCACATTGTAGGCGGATTGGCTCTTTATGAATGCTCTCATTGAGTAGGACAATACAACCAACCGAGAGTACAGCAGTAGTAGTCATTTTTATAAACATTTATCCCAATTTAGCAATTTTAGTTTGTTTAGTTCTGGTTGCACCAATGCCTAGGATACTATTTTATATGAAGATCAGGGTTCTGGTTGCACCAATGCCTAGGATACTAATTTATGTGAAGATCATGTTTTCATAACATATAAATTAGCTTCCATTTTGTCCGCCTGTCAGTCTAGTATATATATCCCATAATGCTCATCTGTGGCAGCACCTCATGAGTCAGAGGGTTAGAGGAAGTCAAACATCTCCGCACTTGACAGAGTTTCTCTGTATTCATCCACGTCCCTCTCATCAGCTGAATATAGCCCCTCTAAGAGGGCCCTTTTACCACTGGTTTTCTTTGGAACTAAAAGAAGTCCTAGAACACCACAGAATTTATTTGGACATCATTTGCTGTAAGAGGACTGAGCAGGAACCTGGGGTGTTTGTGATTCACTTATTTAAACACACAAAGGTTCTGGGCACAAGTTCTATCACTTCGTATTCCGTCATAACAGGAACATGTCCATGTGAAGTGGTCTTGTGTTTCTTGTTTTCTTAGTCATCATTACCTGTCTATGTTGGTTGAGTGTTAAAGTGGCTTGTTACTCAAGTCTCAAATTACTTAGAGGTTTAAACTGAACTAAACTAGAAAGGGTGTTGAGAATGTTACGTGAGGATCTGAAAACTTGGTGATCAAGAACACTGAGTAAGAAAGATAGGAACTATGCCAGTGTATATGCAGGTTTTCTTTATATTTTGAGGCAAAGGGTACAATATGTTTTTAAGTTTACAAAAGATGTCTTGATACCAAATACATAACGGTAATGACGTATGTTGTCACACAATCAAATGTAAAAGCTCTCGAAAACTCTAAAAAAAAGTCAGATTTCTTCAACAAGTTCTATAATACAAAGCCATATAAAATGTAAATATATCAGTTAAAGAAGTGATGTCAAATTGCTGGAATTTGATGTTCTAGCTACATTTTTATTTTTACAACCTTTATTACATTTTCAAGTACACTTTTCATAACATAGTCCCTTTTTGATGTTAGATAATGCATTTTGCATGTATGACACAAAACTATTGCAATTCTGATAGATTCCTAAATGCAGCCAACAACCAGTCCAAATGTAATATATGTCAGGTCAGCTATTATGACTTGAGTGATCGTTCTGTATGAGCTGATTACCTCATCAATAGAGACTCCACAGAAAAGGGCAAAGGTCGAACACCAGTGTTTTTAACTGAGCTTGTCTGTGATGTTGATCTGCCGAGTTTGTTAAGTCCATGTTGACTGGCCGTTCTTGGCTCATGGACTATGCTGGCTGCCATGTTTTGGGGCAACCTAGGCTGTTCAACAATGACACTTTTAGCCAAAGCCCTCTCTGTCTCCATAGGCCTGGTGGAGTTTGTACCTGGCCTGAACTGTGTGTGTGGTGTGGGCAGTGACACAGACTCATGGTGGGCTCTTGTGTCCTCCAAAGCCCCCCACCGGTCCAGTACTCCCTCTCTGCCGGGGATTGAGTGCTCCACAGCCAGAGAAAGTTTGGGCAGGTTGTCTTTGTAACTGACCTCCATAGGCCTGGGTTTGAGTGTTTCGCTTGCCTGGCAGAAGAGGCTGCAGTCGAACAACGGTGGGTTGCCTCTGTAGATGGGCACATAGGCGGGCAGCCCAGGCTCTGCGAACAGGGGGTCTCTGAAGACAGGTGAGAGGGGAGGGTGGAGAAGCACCAGCCCCGACATCTCCTGCATCTCCTTGTGCCGCAGCTCCCTCTCCAGCATGACGCTCTCCAGCTCCTTATCGGCGAAGGCACGCCGCTTCCGCATTCGGGCGCTCATGGAGGGGTAGTGGATCCTTTTCAGCCAGGAGTCCTCTTCAACCAGAGGAGGTTTGGTGCCTGTGGCATTCAATAGAGCGGTCATCTGACTGAATTTAAGTTATGTGCAGAATCACAGGTGTTTGTACGTGAGGGACACTTTTAAAAAAACTTGTGATTCTGCATATATCTTAAAAAATACATGCCAACACGGCTTAAAAACATTTTAGCTAAATGTCTTTCGATATCATTTCATATGTGATATGATCTTATGGACTACAGACATTGCCTTGCATATTAACAAGCTGAAAAAGACAAAAGGAGAGCGGGATGTCATGGCAATTCACTATACACGAGGGGAAACCTATATGAGGTTTCGGTTTAGTCTGTACTCTCCATTTTATTAGCAAAATTCCAATGTAATTCCGTATCTCCATTTGCATAATTTTAATTACTTTAAATAAAAACAAACAGATCTCTTTTCCCTCTGAGGGTTCCGACACATACAGTAATCACCGAACTAATCCAGTCTCTCCCCCCGCTGCCTGTGAGGCCGCGATGTGTTAATGAGATGCGTGTTAATTAGCGCTTACCCTCAAGAATACTTTTGACTAGAAGGCTGGGTGTTCGTGCGTAGCGCTGGCAGGCTTTCCGTCTAAGCGAAGGGGTCGTTCTGTGGCCTTTCTTGCCCTGTTCAGGAAATGGAGGAAAGACGACACGGGAAATAAAACATGTGTAAATTAGATCAGAATTCCAAGCTGATTGGACTGTTGGTCGACTGATGTTGTGTATGTTACACATTATCATGAGAATGAATCGCAAAGCTTTACATCCAATATTCTTCAAATTATTTACCCATGTTTATCATTAGACTCTGTAAAGCTCACTAGAACCCGTAGCTTCAGAAGTTGATGGACTACGGTTTCCTAAATGCCCTCAAATTAGTAAATTGTTACCCTTTTCATCATTGAAATAAACAGGCGCGGTGAACCCACCTCCGTGGCTTGCTGTCTCCTTAGGGCGACCTGGGCGGCCATCACTCGTTGTCTCTCTACCACGAGGAGACAGTTTGTGCACTGACAATCACGCCAGCGACAGAAGCGCTTGTGACCTTTCAGGCATGACACAACTCCGTGGTTTCGGCAGCGAGCGCACTTGGGGCTCCGGGTCAGCCTGCGCGTGGGCTGCTGTTGACGCTCCTCAGTCACCTCAGCTCCCTTCCCGCCGCTGCCGTCACGCGCCTCGGGCACGCACCCGTCAAGGCTCTCCACGTCAATTTCTCCCTCACATTCGGATTTGAGTGAGTCAAGTTTTGTGTCATGTAGCTGTGGGCCTCTTTCCAGTTGAGTGGACATCTATATAAAACACCTTCCACGCTGCAATAGGAAGGTGGTCGGAAATATTTTAAGTCGTCAACAAATGAAAGCAGCAACCGAAGTGCGCTCGTGGCTTTCTCATCCTCAGTTTTTACGCACACGCAAAAATACAACGCGCCCCCCGCGCTCGACCTGGACAAACTCTCTTTGGAAAATATGAAGTGATAGAGTTTTGAAATTATAACCCCTTCAGCTGCTCTCTGTAGTCCAATCGGGCTGTTTCCAGGAAAGGAGTCTCACGCCACTATGCATCTGGCAAACGACCCAAAGTGTGTAAGGATATGTTCCCACAGGCTGCGCAGCGGCACCTGCCCGACCCACCTCGAAGTTTTGAGGACAAAGCACAAGCACTTCATTTATGGATGTCTTCCCAAGGCAGAAAGTCAACATTGACGTGTTGTCACACGATTTGACGTTCAATCACGGAAAAAACGTCCCACTTCTACAGCTGCACTGGCAAAGGGAAAACGCTGTGTGGAAAGTCTGAACTTATTATGTCATATTCGTTCACTTTATTGACAAACCTAACTTGTTATTACTTATCCACGCTTATTGACCAAAGAAATCTTGCTGGATTGATGGATAAGGTGTTTTACGCATGCCCAAAACTTATTTGTGGAACAGTATATAATTACGCGTGGAAGTAAAGTCTCAAACCTCACCTTACGACATAACCTATTTAAATACGTTCTGACGGAACGCTATTATGTATCATAGTTCAAAGGCTTTCTGAATTAGCCACAGGCTTTTCATTTTAGCTTTGCATGTTGCATCCTGTGAAATTATATTGGCAATCAATTTGAAACCGTTTCCTCCTTCTGGCCATTCATTCAATAGAATACTGCAATCACCAAAATAGGCAAACCTGAAGGATTTATAAATTCACAGGCATATGTGTAACCCACAAGAGCTTCACTTCAGGCTGCAACTTTACTATAATTTGTTAGCTAATGTGTTCTCAATGGCATGAATATATACAAATGGGTTTTCTTACTCAGTACACCAAATATCACTTTGCACTTATTACCACAGCTTATCATTTACCTGACAGTTTGATGCCCCAAGTGATCTTTCACTGTGTATAACTGAATTGCAAGTGCCTTAAATATATTTTATTTATATGATTTAGTTTTTCCTCACAGAATGGATATGAATATATTTGTATGTACATTTAAGTATAGGTCAAATGGCTTCAGCTGACATCAAAGTGCTTTGCAAAAAGACTTTAAATGTCCATCTATAATCAGAGATGATAATGAAATTAATAAGGAGATGTGTAATAGATGAGGCACACATTTGACTGATTTACTGACAGACGGGAAGCCGCCTAGCTGGTAGTTCATGGAATATCTGTCTGAGATATAAGAGAGAACGTGGGATCATTCAAACTAAATCAAAGTAAAAAGCAGCTACTTGTATATGGGTGATTCCTCAAAAGCTAAACGTACTCTTTACTATAATGCTATTATTTCTTACTTTGAAAATGGCAGTCATTTCTACTCTAGTCTATGCACATGTTGTGGATGCAGGCTTTTACAGGCGTCTTCGAAGATTGCAGAGTTCCTCAATGAAGCAGACACAAAGCCTACAACAGCACCACCATGTGTCACCCCAGCTGAACCTAGTGGACCCGTCTGAAAATTATGGGAATAAGCAAACTTCTCGGTCTGACTTTCAAATAAAGGAAAGCACAAAATCCTCGTCTCATGGCAGAACAAGCCAGGAGTTACAATTAGAGGCTTACTGCCTCATTGAACAGAATTTAATTGTTACTACATTAGCTGTAGTCATTTTAAAATTCAAATGTTATAGATACCAACTACACAGTTCATATAGATCATATCATGGATTATTTGTCAATATTCTTAATAGGCAAAGAAGTTACAAAAACATCATTCTCATGATATAGGCTCGACAAGACCCCTCCCCCCCCCCCCCCTTGGGTTGGTTAGGATTTTAAAAAGGAATCTTCAGTGCCCCCGTCTGGACATTCAAGGTTATCACACTCCAAGTACCACACTCTCACAGTCACACAGAGACAGGCATAAAACAAAGTAAAGCAAAGATGGTGTTTAGCAGACTGAATGCACCATCTAAATGTATGGCTTTCGTGGCATTTGGGGGAAACTTGCATCAAGGGATTCCTGTTGTATAGGTTTGTAGTCTGGATATTGAACCCTATAACCTTGTCACACTTGCTGTTCCAAGTGCATTGGATGTTTCAAGAACAGCAGTGCATGCTGGAACTCTTAGTAGCTTGCAGCACAGTAAATAAGGGTCCAAGCCCAGCCAACACTGGTTGACTCAGCAGTCTGCAGGTAGACTCCTGGTATTGACATCTTCTCCCAAAACAGCTAAGCACAAATTAATTCATGCTTTTAATGCAGACATAAATGCATGGTCATTTAAATGGGTCAGCCCAATCAAAGCAGGTTAAGCTTAAGTTTGGCTCGATATTCTTTATAGTGATTTAGTGATTGTTTTGCCTTTAGATCATTGTGATGAGTACAATATAAGGACATGAGAAGTTAGTATAAAGTCACTTTTGGGCCTTACTTCAGGTTTGCTTTATGTACACATGATAATAGTAGGACATTACTCAAACATAGGAAATGTGAGTTATTTTAAGAGAAATAAGGCTCCCAGATGAAGTACAACTGTGGAGAAAGTGTAGATGAACAGAAATGCATATTTAAATAGATTCCATTCCAATAGGTTAAATATTGTATTGCATACTCAAACTCATCGCTTTACAGTCTGGTTTCGTAGTTGCACTTTGAGAATAAGGGTCTTGCATTGTTTTAGTGCTTCGGAGTGAAAGCCTTAATCTTTTTAATTTTGTGTCACTGAAGGGAATCCAAAGATGATGGGTGATTCAATATTTCAGTTTTAGCTTGTTTAGTATGTGCAGGTCTTTCATAAGTGGCTTTTTTTTTCTTCTGTCAGAAATTGATCTTTTTTGCTTTTTCTACATTTGTGAACTTGATGTGTTTTTGCATCTTTACAATGCTTTTGTAGGCTGCGAAAATACCTGTGAGCTACATAGCTCATAGTGTGTTGACTTCAGTCGGGTCATGAGCAGAATTTCAACCGTCTTCATAGAGGAATGGCGGAGGGCTGCATTCAACACACGCCTGGAGTTCTGAAGACCCTGTGAGGATGGAAAACCTTAGTAAGGAGAGGGATTGTCAGGAAATCAGTTGGAAATCGGCAGAATATTGTGCCAAAACTTTGGAAGAAGAAATGGGTTTCAACATGCCATATTTTCTCTGTCATGACTACAATATTGTGTGTTATTTGGTAAGATTCAGTTTTTACCAAGCGGTCTATTGGTTGATGAGAGGTTATATACAGTATGGTGGATGGTGCCCCAGTTTAATGCTCTAATTGGGCCCAGATGAGTGTGTAAAAAAACAGATGGGTTCAGATAGGGATGTGAGCACCCATTCAGTCAGCCAGGCGCTCATCACGGTCAAGGGGCCGCTAAGATGCTGAAGAATGGGGCATGGATGGATCTGGCATCATGGCTCATATGGATGGCATACCTAGGCTCCAGCTCTGGTGCGTGCGAGCACATATGGCCGGCCGCGGAGAAGCTGTAGGGGGTTTCTGCCGTCCTGTCAGAGCCGTGAAGAGCGAGCGGAGAGTGCTGGCGCTGTGAGGCACATGTGGGGGCTGTGCCGTCTGACGAGATGCTTGATGACCCGGAGAACGCTGCAGCGGCAGAAGTTGCTCTGCCACGGTCCATTTGCACTCACACATTTTCTGTTGATGATCATTGTCTCGTGTGCCTCTGTGTCTCTGTGCGTCTACGCTAGTGGTGATGAATCAGGTTTGTTTCTATATAGTGGCATCCAGGAAAGGAAAGTTACCAAGCCGCAGGCCTTCAGAGTTTCTAAACGTAGTGGAATGAACTGTTAAGTAATTATTCTGCACGGGCTACTGTTGCAGTCTGTGGCTAGGAGTTACCCAGAATAAATGTGCCTTTTCCAGCTACTTCTTGATGAATATAGTGCTCCGTCATGGATTTTGCTCTGCTCAACAGAAACTGAGGTTTGTTGAGTGAAAATGTGTTGTATTATGGCAGTAGGTAGTGGAGGAGTGCTATGATGTAATCCCAGAGCCTTTACAGTTCAAGACAATTTAAGCTAATTCATACATTTGCATCTTTGCACGGAACTTCTTTCATTTAATCCACGTGAATCTAATTGTTCCCAAAAGACCCCAACAAGTTCAGGTGTAATTACAATGTTGTCATTTCGCTAATTAAATAGGGAATTACTCTAATTACATTCATTTTGCTACAATGTGTCGTCCATTCATCTTTTCTGTCCCATTTCTGAAAATAAAGTGAAACATGGGATAATACCATTCCAAGTGAAATATTGAAAATAGATGTTATTAATTGTAAAAGCCACTTGCTAAATGCCCAATGTTATGAACATATCTGTAAGCACTTTTTTCATCTTGATTCATGCAATCTTAATATATACACTATTTTAGTTCACATATTGCATTAAGTAGTCAGTTCCCACACGCTTTGATTCATTTTCTTCTGAGTGCTCAGCAGTCTCAACTCCAAGATGAATTGCTTTTGATTGCTTTTGAATACATAAGAGGCATCACTCAGACACTTAAAAAATCTGTTGAAGCAGATGGGTTTCACCAGCTAAAGATTAAGATATTCTAAACTAAAGATTTAGAGCAAATATTTGTTGTTTTTTGTGATCTATGCCAATAGAAGAGGCTCAGAAAGAGAGTTGAAGGGGGAGCTTCATAGCTCATGTTCAATGGTATGATATATTAACATTTTAGACAGAAATAAGCCCAATAATCTTAAACAACTAAAAGCTTGCAACCCACCTCACATTCCAGTAAGGATAGTCAACGTATTAACTCATGTTGAAGACGTAGCATAGATGGCCAGGTAATTGACTACTCGTGCGTATCTCAAGGTGTGCCAGTATGATACATGCCGATAAGCATTACTGTGGGCACCTTCAGGGGGGCACTTAACGCTGCCATCTGGGCACACCTTCAGTGCATCGTCTGCCAGTCAGTGTAGCGCCACCTTGTATGGCACAGCACGGCTCTCACTCACAGAACCCAACACCACTGAAACCACCAGTATTGCTTTGTTGCCCAGCATGAGTATTGATCCCTGCCAGATCTGACTCAGTTTAATGAGAAACTCTGTTCAATAATGCATAAGCTGTTCTATCTTCTCTCTGTATCTTCCTCTCTTTCCTTCCCTCTCATTCTATCTCCCTTGCTCTACCTCTGTCTCTTGTAATGTACATTTCTTTCACACTGTCATTCTCTCACACATCCCTCACACACTTACCACACACCAAACACTCAGCTTCTCTCATAGTTTCAGATCTCTTAGAAAATATCGGATGTTAAAAGAAATCTCAACCAGACCTTACTTTTTTGCAATAGTAAAACTCTTCCATTCACTCACTGCTGCACTGACTGTAGTCTGAAGTGGAGACACAGACGGAGAGCAGATGTTTGGGATCCTCCTTATCCATCTTTGACGTTCTTTAACTTCCAGATAAGAATGAATGTGCATTGCAATTTGCATTGCAAAACACATAATTATCGCCTCACATTATTATTCAGGCAGTCTACATGGGGGAGCTGGATTAAATGGCTTTGCTTTGATTTAATTTCCTTCAGACAAGATGCATAAACAAAAACTGATAAAGAGATAATTACCATTGCAGTTGGTGGGAATACCGTATCTTCCCTCCCCGTGCATCAATTACAAATGGCGAGAGAGCTGTTTGATTTTTATTCGCAGACTTTTCAGACGACAGTAGGGAAAGTTTATTGGTGATATTTGTTAATTCATTTGTATGATAATCTGTTTTTTACTGACAGATGCCTCAGCTGGCCACATGGGAACCCTTGAAAAAGAATCACACTTTGTCATCCGTCACGTCTCTCTCACCCGAGTTTTATTGCTCGTTCACTCCTATGGAGCGTGGCAGCCACTGAGTTGCCATAGGATCTAAGAGATCTCACTGTGGGGAAACCCAGCTGCAGAGAGTGCAATGAATGCATTCTGACGGTCGGGCAGAACTTATGGGGCACAGTCACTGAAGGTACATTATATATGCTGTCACGCTTCAATGTTTCTCCCATTAAATCCACTCATGAATCAAATTAGCTTTTTTTCTCCCCTCCCTCAGCTTGAAGGTTTGTGGTATGAATAAACGGCAGATGGGTTAGAGTGGGATGCTAGATGGATGGCTACATTCACAGAATACGGCGAAGCCTCGGACCGGTTGGCATCTGTGGACGGCGAAAACAAGAAACGCTCACGCGGCATGTGCATTTCCACACTGCTGAATGTTTCGATGCTTTTTTGCTCTTTCGCAGCTGCGTGAGGGGCTTCGCTCCTTCAATGCATGGGATTCTGTAACCCACACAGTCATTTAATGGGAGACAATACTGACAGCTAGATTTCTTTCAGATGGAAAATATATATGGTAAAGTCGTATGATCATCTTGAATGCAGTGTAACTATGCTGAATCTTGCATTCTTTGCTACTAATGTATGACACGATAAGGATAGAAGTAAAAGTTCATAACAAATATATATACATATAAATATAATGTTTTTGGTGATGTTATTTGTCTGGATGTCGACTCTGAATATTCTGAACACTCTGAATACAGATTTTCACATTTGTTTAACAGAAGGACAAAATGCACCACACTGAATAAAAAATATGTATCAAGTATTCCCAAGGTGAAGGAGCGCCAGAGGGCTTTCTGTCTCTGAAGTACCTCTGATGGGAATACTCATCATGAGGCTAAATAAAGAACTCACTAATCAAAATACACTCGGCTTGATGAGGCGAGAATCAGCTTGGTCTTTCACAGCCTTCAGCTGGCCAGAGCTCTTTCATTCCACACACAGGACTTTGGTTTGCACTAGAAATCTCTCACTCGTTTGCCATCCTTATTCTGTGCTGACATGTCACTGTTGGATGCTGGGGAAGTTTTTTTGTGTGTGTGTGTGTGTGTGTGTGTGTGTGTGTGGGGGGGGGGGTTGTATAAGCCCCACATGCTATCAAGGAGACTCGTCTGAAGTACAAAGACAAGAGGTGCCTTTGATGGAACCCCTACTGCTAAGTCCCCGCTAACAACTCACAGGTCTCTATTAAGCAGTGGGACTGGGAGAACCTCATCATGAAAAGATTATTTAGCCTCCTGAAGCCAGTCACAGTCCAATGGGGTTGGGGGGGATGTCATCAGACCTAAAAACACCAGGGAGATGGTGAAAAAAAGAGACCCTTACGTTTTTATGTTTAATCTATTTAATAAGCACATGGGCGTATGGAATGACCACCTGAAATCTCACAGCATCATCCATTCCTTGGTTCCTAACAGACTTTGCCTGAGAGTGTTTTTTCTCCTCAGTGTCTAGGATGAGATAGCAGGGTTGTGCTGTAGTTGCAGCTGATGATGACAAGCCCCCCGGCGATGATTTTGGAGGATGGTTTCTGTCCTCCGTAATTGTTTCTCTGGGGTATGGTGCTTTTGAGTGCAACTACTTGGGTTTGAGGGGCCTATTTTCTTTCTTTCCCTTCTTTGATCTCTTTGACCCGTCCCTCTCTCTAAGTAATTTGCTACCTTCAAAGAATACCTACTATCTTTGCAATCCATCCATCCATCTGTCAATCTTTTATTCTCTGACTGTCTTTCTTTCTGTCCACCTGTCTTTCTCTGTGTATTTTTTCATGCAAAGCTATTTTTATCTATCTTTCCATGTATCTATCTATCTATCTATCTATCTATCTATCTATCTATTTATTTATTTATCTATCTATCTATCTATCTATCTATCTATCTATCTATCTATCTATCTATCTATTTATCTATCTATCTATCTATCTATCTATCTATCTATCTATCTATCCATCTCTCTTTTTTTCTTTTTCCCCTTTTCCGTTCTTTTTGTCTTCTACCCTGTTCTTCCCCCTCCGTCTGTCCTGAGACAATGTGTTCCCACCTGCCAGAAGCAGAGACTACACAGGTGTTCAAACTGTGCCCTGCGACGCTGTCACAACGCGCCTGTCAGCTCTCTGTGCTGCGCTGAAGGCACAGTCATTCCTTTGCCTTTGTCTGGACGCGGGCTGACACCTGTCCTTCGCCCATCACGCCCTGCAGTCTGATTTAATCAGAGGCAACTCCATTCCCTTGGCGTGACTTTCACATTACCTCTCTGACACCTTTGAAGTTTTATTTGCATGTGATATCATCTCTCTCACTTTGGGCACATGGATGTAGGTTTTTCTGTGCACACTGTTTGTTATTGGAACAACCCTTAACAACTCTATATTGCTCTTGACTTGGCTCATATATAGTGTTGCACACCCACAGATGTATAAATGGGAACACAAACCGGGTGTTCATGTATAATGCAGTGCATGTGTGCGTTACCATGGGTCAAGTTTGTCTTTTTCCATATCCACGGGCTTTCATCTCATCCAGCACTCTACATAACAAGGAGTCATAGGCATTTGCCCTTCACTGCTGTTTGGATTACTCTGCCTTCCCGGCAAGAAAAGGCTTCTGATGGCTCTGCCAAACCTAGCAGGGATATATGAGAATAGACCAGACCAACCATCAGCGGTGAGAGAAATATACATGGACCAGCTCTGATGCATCATGATAACATTGATTTTTTTTTTTATCAGCAGGCCAGGAATCGGCATCTGGGCTCCATGGTAATCTCATACCTCAAATTTGAACATGGCTTTTTAAATCGGCTTAAGCCTGCTAGCAATCTCCAGCCTTGTCAGTTTTATAGGACAGGAAAATCTGATTTCGCCGTGCCACGAAGGATCACAGTCACGGGGAAGGCACCTTGTCCAATATTTGAGAATACAAATCATATATTTTTTTTTTTCTCTCTCTCTCTGCGACTGAGCATGACTGAAAAGATATAGAATCGTGCCCGGATCACTCCCTTACTAAAGACCAGCACAGGCTCACTGTTGGCTCTGGTTGAGACTGACACACCACTGAAAGGCCTCACGCAAACATTTTGAATTAAGTTTTTGACTTGGTGAAGTAGATGACTTATGCAACTTTAACATGTAAACTTGTAAAGACCTACATGGAGATATGGCCATAATTAAAAAGTAAGTGATGAACGGCACATTGCACTATGGGATTAAAATGGTAGCAAATAAACTACTTTAAGTGAATGGGAAATCGTCAGATTATCATTAGAGTAAGTAAACATTGTATTCTGCACACATGGAACCCTTTTTTGAGCTCAGGCTTTGTTTTATTGTGTGTTTGTGTGAAAGAGAGAGGGGGGGGGGGAGTTAGCAGGCCTTTTCTATTAACTCTAACCGCAACTGAGTATGTTTCTTCTTCCTTGCTTGCTGATTTGCACATTTCATATCAAGATAATGTCAATATATATTTAAATGGCACAGAGTAAAATAAGCATTGCTCAATCAGTTAAATAACTTGGAGCATCTTAGTCTCCAATTGCATTTTTAAATATTTCCCTGCATTTACAGCTGTATTGGTGTGTAGACAGATACACTTTAAAACACAAAACTTTATCTCCTCCTATGATAAATTACTGACCTGTCTATCATTTTTATTAAGCCTATTATATCAAAGAATGGAGCACTTGAGAGGAGCAGCTTGATCAACACAGAATCCCCCCCCCCCCCCAAATCAAAGTCTCAGGAGTTGCAGCTTTGTGTCTAATTCATACCAATGCTGAGTTTCCACTGTGAGTGAGATTTTGGGCCTGATTAACAGTGAACGTGAATGAAGACGTGCTGATGGGAATCTTTTGTCCAGGCTCAGCATTGAGGTCTGCGGAGAGGAGGAGGCGATTGGAAGCCAGGATTTCAATGGTCCTCCACAGTGTTTCCTCCTAATAAAGACATCTGCCAGTCGTGCCATGGTCTTGCAGAATGCATTTCCCAGTTAATAAGTATTCAATCAATGTAAATTGGATTGGCGCTTGGAAAATGGATTTGTCCTGCGCTAATATCAACAGATTGATTCAGCAAGTGAGGGGGAATTGCAGGCTATTTTTCAGAGTTTATTCGCAGCTCATATGTGTCAGAGAATGAGCTCATTGGTGTGGTTATCTCAGGTGATCAGTTTTGCTTGGACGGTGGCCATTTATGATTGATGGGGTGGGAGTTATTTTACGGGGTTTCAGGCATTAAGATCTGTTACATTATACCTCAAACAGAAACTCTCTTATCAATTCAGAGGAGTTACTTTTTAAAATGTTGCCATTCGTTTAGGGTAATAGGCATATCTCGAAGTTCTAGTCAAATCTTTGAGATTTCTTTTCTGCAAAGTGCACAAAATCTTCATATTTTCTTGATCCTTCCATTGTGAGATGAATACATTTTCTTTACAATAAAACAGAATATTCTTCAGGGCGCTGTAGGTCTGGTTTCAGTGATTTGCCGGAAATTCTGTTTTAATCAATTGACAGTTATGCTTGTTGGCTGAGAAACATCAATACATTGTAATATCATTATGCCCCAGCTTGCCATTTTAGAGCCATTACTAGTGATTTAGAGCTCCATCAAACCTACTGAACCCCGGTGCCACTGGTAACACAGCCATATCTGTCTTACTCTTAAAGCAATCAGGAGAAAATCACTTGAAACAAGGGCCATCCTCTCTCTCTCTCTCTATCCCTCCATCTGTCCATTTTCTCTTCATTACACAGACACACACACTGATACACACACAAACACACAAACACAAACACAAACACACACACACACATTCATGTAGCAAAGCCCTCAGGCGACCATCACATAATTTCTACCAGCTTCCGTGAGGACCTGACTTCCTGTAATCATCACCCACTGCTTTCTTGCTCTCATTCTCTCTCTGTTCTACCCTTTCTTTCCTTCCTTCTCCCACTCCTTTGTTCTGCATCTCTTGTTCTCTTACATGTGCGTTCTAAAGAGCATTTGAAGGAGTTGTTTTGATTAAATATTTGTAATGAACTGAATGTTTAATAAGAATCCAAGATTGCCTCACTGCCTGTTTCATATTTCATTCAAAGTAATCCATACCTTGTTGACCTTGATCTTTCAGAACTAAATACACATTCATTTGCTTCTCTTTTAATTGGATTCATTGGTTCATTATAATTAGTGTGCTTGCCCGAAGGGAAGCACAGTATTGTTATCGTCAAGTTTTCTTTATTTATTCCGTACGTTTTTCTTGCAGCTAACTACTCCTCGCCCGATTGAGCTAGAGACGCCATTCAAACACCAAAACGTCCGGCCCGATCCGGTGCAAGCTGCTATGACTTTTCGTGGCGATACTCTTTGCCACTCCTTTTTTATCCCTCTTTTTCATCCCCTTTTTCTCTCATTGATTAACATGGGGAAGGTTGAGCCATTGTGACGTCACCCACTAAGGCGAAGCTCTGTATTCTCCTGTAACGGCAGTTGACGGCCAGCGACGACCAGCATACAAACATGGATATAAACACTAGAAATGCTGTTGCTGAACTTCATCTACACACCTGATTTAATTCTTTAAGCCTTATTGGACATATTTTTATCTTAAAAGCTATATATATATTTGTATTTAACTATTTTGAGAAATGATAACGTTATTACGTGATGTGCCTTCGCTGCAGAACAGGATGGTATAAGAGAAAGAGAGCGGAGATTCTCCTAACTAGCTGGCTAATGTAGCCATCCCATTTAAGCTATTCATATTACCGCTAAGCTATTTGTGACATTGGTAATTATACAGTATAATTTGTTACATTTCACTCTCAATTTTTCCCGCTACAAACTGCTTAGTATTCCACTTTGTAGCCTTCTCTAATCACTCGATTACCTCAGCCAGCCAGATTGGCAAAATGACAGCACCGAGAGGTCCACGTATGTTTACCCTGGAGAGAGCAGTAGTGCTTTGCCAAATTGAGCCAGAGATTTTCGAGTCGAATGACAACGAAACTAATGTAAGTTGTAAAATGAATGTTGATGGATAACAACCTAAATCTGAGCCATAGTTGCCAACTCTGGCATCTACAACATTTCTGATTAGCTAATAGCCTACACATAGCCTCTTACTCTATAAAACATTAAAGCAAATATGGCGATTATTATTTACCTTATCTGCTGGTAACCATAGAAGATCGTGAAGTAGGCCTACTAGTGATTTGAGTCCAAGCCCATATGTATTGTAGATGAGGTAATCCACTTGGTGCTAACAAGCACATCAAAACTCCAGTCAAAACGATGGTCTGTCGACAACGCAGATTTCGCTAATATGTTTATCCTACTTGTAACTTGTTGGTTGCTAGAAAGCTCTCTGAACATATGACCGGTCTTACTATACTGTTAGTACACAGAGTATTCCTATTTTATGGACTGCATGGCTTATGAACAAAGCTCATGTAAAGTGACATTTCTAGTAACGTAATCTTGGAATGTGGCCTGGCTCACGTCGCTGTCATTCTTCCACACTGTCAGTGGACGAGCGTTGGCTCACTGTAGATTCACTTTGTTTGCGTTATTTCAGTGTAGTATTTATTTATATATTTAATTTTGCAATTAGGCTATATAGGCTGTCAAAAAGGTGTTGTATCGCTATGGCAGGGTTACATGAAGTAAATATGAATGTAATAGACTACTTTGTGCTACTGAATAATGCAGCTGAGATAATAAAGTCTTTGGAAGATGTTTTGTGTCATGTCTATAGGTTTATGTCTGTAAATGTGAAATGGTTAGTGGTAGGCCTACATCTCATGGCATTTCAATATATTTCTAGTTTAGTGAGCTACACTTTAGATATTTTCTGAGAGTCTTCGAGTTTAGCTGCCCCCTCCTTATATGGATAAAACATATAACAAGCCAGACATCACTGTTGAGAGAGAACTGCATTAAGTCTAACATATAGGCCTATCTTACAATAAACTTTAAGTAAAGCTGGCTATGTAACCGCATTCATTCCAATATTGTTGCAGAGATGTTTCCTTTTACCAAGATAACAATTTCAACAATTCACTTAGCTCAGTAAGTCAGTATAACGAAACTCTGGAACTATTAGGCTATGACCAAATGTAACACACTAGACCCTTTCACAATAAACAAGCAAACAAACAAACAAAAACAGAACAACAAAGATACCCTCATATGTCTAAACGTCAGTGGAGCCAAAATATAATGGTTGAGCTTGGTTGCTTGCTAAAATATATTGGAAGAAGGCCCCACTACACTGATTGAGTAGATGTAAATACATGTTAATTCATTGGCACTTGTTCTCTCTGTCACAGAGCAAGCACACTCTCGCAGTTCGTTCACGAAACGCATTCTAGTTAGTGTGCTTGCCCGAAGGGAAGCACAGTATTGTTATCGTCAAGTTTTCTTTATTTATTTATTTATTCTCCCCGTTTTTCTTGCAGCTAACTCCTCCTCGCCCGTTTGAGCTAGAGACGCCATTCAAACACCAAAATGTCCGGCCCGATCCGGTGCAGGTTGCTATGACTTTTCGTGGCGATACTCTTTGCCACTCCTTTTTTATCCCTCTTTTTCATCCCCTTTTTCTCTCATTGACTAACATGGGGAAGGTTGAGCCATTGTGACGTCACGCACTCTAGCCAACTGACATTAGATCAGTTGACATAGGAGAAGCTCTCTTAAATGCCAGAAGTGGTTAGATAGAGAGTGCAAAATATTAAAACGAATGTAGTGGCAACAGTTTCAGGTACAGTTTATACACCCGCTCTAACAGTGTTAACCAGTATGTGAGTAACGTGGGTTTTATTAAGGCATAGCGTGTGTAATGTGTAGCTATTTCATTCCGTTTGTTAACCTTTCCGGCTGTCTGTATACCAGCAGCAGAGCGGAGCATTTCACTCCCCTGCAATCTCGGAATGAAATAGCTACACAATACACACGCTATGCTTTAATAAAATTCACGTTTTACGAGACACCAACAGAGGCACAACCGACAAGTCTTACCATTGAAGATCTTTGACGTTCGGTCTGAAACTTCATCCAGCCATCCAGGTTAATCCAAGTTGTTATGGAGAACGACAGTTGCATCAATCATATTTCATTAAAACTTCACACTTCTTACATTGGACATATCCACCAGCCTAATTAGAATCTGCATTGTCTACTGAGCAGAAAATTCTCCATACAGTAGATTTCCCTTCGTTTAGTATCATTTTAAACTTTCCAGATGACTGTATTGCCCTCGCTCGTCAAGTGATACGTGTCCAGAAACAAGGCTCCTTTGACTGGATAGCCAGAGCTAGCATAACTGCCATTGAAATCCAATGGTAATGCTACCTAGCTAGGTATGCTAATTGTCGGTATCCATCGTTAACTCGCTAATCGTTAACCATCATGTCACTGGCTTTAATTTAAGAATGGCATGTTAGTAGTACATTTAGTAGTACATTTAATTTCAGTACACTTGATTCATTACTGCTGATGTGTTACTTATATATGTTACTTATTAGCAGCTAGCTACCTAGCTAGCCACTGTGTTCCGATGTGTTTTCAGTTCGCGTTAGCGGCAAGCTAGCTGCTGTAAAAGTTGAGTTGAGCTTCAGTTAAGACGCTGCGTACCGTACTTCATCATCACATTCGATTATTTATTACAAACAAATTCGAATTCAGCTGTAGGCATGAGACCTGTATCTTGGAGACTAATTGCATCCACAATGTAAGTACTGCAAGCTAGACTACTATGCAGTTGACACAACACAGGAGGTCCCTGGGCCTGAGAAGGGAAGGGAATGAGTTTAATGTGGCTATAATATGGAATTTTAAATGTGCCTAAAACTAGACTAAATTGTAATGAGTTTTCGAAAACTAGACTGAAACTAAGAAGGATAACTATGACTAAATGTGACTAAAACTAATATGCATTTTTGTCTTAAGACTGAATCTAAAAATAGCTGCCAAAATGAACACTGAGATAGGGGACCCCTTAATCTGCAATTCATGGTTGCTAGCTCTAATCAGATGTACTACCTAGGCTTATAAGAGAAGACTAACTTTGTATGGCAACGAACACCAATAACTAGAACTAATTTGACAGACTATAAACCAATGTGATACACGTGCTCTCTATCTATACAGTAAAAGTGTTGCTTACGTTTGATACTACACCTACAGACTAACTCTAACTGCATTAAGTCTAACATATAGGCCTATCTTACAATAAACTTTAAGTAAAGCTGGCTATGTAACCGCATTCATTCTAATATTGTTGCAGAGATGTTTCCTTTTACCAAGATAGCAATTTCAACAATTCACTTAGCTCAGTAAGTCAGTATAACGAAACTCTGAGATACCCTCATATGTCTAAACGTCAGTGGAGCCAAAATATAATGGTTGAGCTTGGTTGCTTGCTAAAATATATTGGAAGAAGGCCCCACTACACTGATTGAGTAGATGTAAATACATGTTAATTCATAGGCACTTGTTCTCTCTGTCACAGAGCAAGCACACTCTCGCAGTTCGTTCACGAAACGCATTCTAGTTTCTTTCTTTATTTATTTATTCCGTACGTTTTTCTTGCAGCTAACTACTCCTCGCCCGATTGAGCTAGAGACGCCATTCAAACACCAAAACGTCCGGCCCGATCCGGTGCAAGCTGCTATGACTTTTCGTGGCGGTACCCCATGCCACTCCTTTTTTATCCCTCTTTTTCATCCCCTTTTTCTCTCATTGACTAACATGGGGAAGGTTGAGCCATTGTGACGTCACGCACTCTAGCCAACTGACATTAGATCAGTTGACATAGGAGAAGCTCTCTTAAATGCCAGAAGTGGTTAGATAGAGATTCCAAAATATTAAAACGAATGTAGTGGCAACAGTTTCAGGTACAGTTTATACACCCGCTCTAACAGTGTTAACCAGTATGTGAGTAACGTGGGTTTTATTAAGGCATAGCGTGTGTAATGTGTAGCTATTTCATTCCGTTTGTTAACCTTTCCGGCTGTCTGTATACCAGCAGCAGAGCGGAGCATTTCACTCCCCTGCAATCTCGGAATGAAATAGCTACACAATACACACGCTATGCTTTAATAAAATTCACGTTTTACGAGACACCAACAGAGGCACAACCGACAAGTCTTACCATTGAAGATCTTTGACGTTCGGTCTGAAACTTCATCCAGCCATCCAGGTTAATCCAAGTTGTTATGGAGAACGACAGTTGCATCAATCATATTTCATTAAAACTTCACACTTCTTACATTGGACATATCCACCAGCCTAATTAGAATCTGCATTGTCTACTGAGCAGATAATTCTCCATACAGTAGATTTCCCTTCGTTTAGTATCATTTTAAACTTTCCAGATGACTGTATTGCCCTCGCTCGTCAAGTGATACGTGTCCAGAAACAAGGCTCCTTTGACTGGATAGCCAGAGCTAGCATAACTGCCATTGAAATCCAATGGTAATGCTACCTAGCTAGGTATGCTAATTGTCGGTATCCATCGTTAACTCGTTAATCGTTAACCATCATGTCACTGGCTTTAATTTAAGAATGGCATGTTAGTAGTACATTTAGTAGTACATTTAATATCAGTACACTTGATTCATTACTGCTGATGTGTTACTTATATATGTTACTTATTAGCAGCTAGCTACCTAGCTAGCCACTGTGTTCCGATGTGTTTTCAGTTAGCGTTAGCGGCAAGCTAGCTGCTGTAATAGTTGAGTTGAGCTTCAGTTAAGACGCTGCGTACCGTACTTCATCATCACATTCGATTATTTATTACAAACAAATTCGAATTCAGCTGTAGGCATGAGATCTGTATCTTGGAGACTAATTGCATCCACAATGTAAGTACTGCAAGCTAGACTACTATGCAGTTGACACAACACAGGAGGTCCCTGGGCCTGAGAAGGGAAGGGAATGAGTTTAATGTGGCTATAATATGGAATTTTAAATGTGCCTAAAACTAGACTAAATTGTAATGAGTTTTCGAAAACTAGACTGAAACTAAGAAGGATAACTATGACTAAATGTGACTAAAACTAATATGCATTTTTGTCTTAAGACGGAATCTAAAAATAGCTGCCAAAATGAACACTGAGATAGGGGACCCCTTAATCTGCAATTCATGGTTGCTAGCTCTAATCAGATGTACTACCTAGGCTTATAAGAGAAGACTAACTTTGTATGGCAACGAACAGCAATAACTAGAACTAATTTGACAGACTATAAACCAATGTGATACACGTGCTCTCTATCTATACAGTAAAAGTGTTGCTTACGTTTGATACTACACCTACAGACTAACTCTAACTGCATTAAGTCTAACATATAGGCCTATCTTACAATAAACTTTAAGTAAAGCTGGCTATGTAACCGCATTCATTCTAATATTGTTGCAGAGATGTTTCCTTTTACCAAGATAGCAATTTCAACAATTCACTTAGCTCAGTAAGTCAGTATAACGAAACTCTGAGATACCCTCATATGTCTAAACGTCAGTGGAGCCAAAATATAATGGTTGAGCTTGGTTGCTTGCTAAAATATATTGGAAGAAGGCCCCACTACACTGATTGAGTAGATGTAAATACATGTTAATTCATAGGCACTTGTTCTCTCTGTCACAGAGCAAGCACACTCTCGCAGTTCGTTCACGAAACGCATTCTAGTTATTATTATTCTGGTTCAGGTATCATTGCGTTCAAAATGGAGGAATAACATATGGCTAGTTCATTCCTGCTCTTGTGCGATTATGAGAGTCAAAGTGGTTTTATTATCTGCCTAATAGAGGTCTGAGACAGTGCTTACCCCCACACTGATAGATTCACAACTGTAGATTAATGAGAGCCCACTGTGTCTTAAGGACATCCGTCTGAAGTCATTAGTGACTCAGAAACTGTTGAATGTCTTAATTCACCACTTAGGTTTGCAAATAAACACAAAAAGGCACTGGAATGCTCAGAGCGACAGTGTGCATTCTCTTGGGTGCGGGACTACAGACCAATTTGTTGTGACGCGTAATGTGTGTGACATCCAGCATAAAAAGCTGTAATCTAGCGAAAGAGATGTCGCGGGGTTAATTGTTGGTTAGAATTTCCGTCAGTCACTGGAGCAGTAGCTGCGACTGCTCGCCCCAAGTCATGAAGTGCTTAATGGATTCCATTTCCACTTAACTCTTACGTGAAGCGACTGGATAATTTACCAGCCAATCCCAAGCTTTAGTCGGATGTCATGTGACCCAGCCCAGCGTAATGAAATCCTTTCGAGCCGTGTAATACTCACACTGGCTCTGCTCTAATAGCAGACTGCCACACGGCCCGAGCAGACTCCATTATTTTCACCTGTTAGCTGGGGTTAATGTGGGAGGATATGAGCTCCCAACTGGGACCGCAAGAACTGGAGGAATGGAGCGCAGTTTGTGTGTGTGTGTGTGTGTATGTGTGTGTGGGTGTGTGTATGGGGGCAGACTCTATTGTGTCAGACAGGTGAATGTGGATGCAAGGCGGCCTAAACTTCATCTGACAGCGCTAATGAAACCGCCCATCTGGTGCTGCCACCGCTGCAGACAAAACCCCAGGGCCACGCAGTTGCCCTAAAGGCTCATGGGACAGATCGCTGTCAGCCTTGAACATGGCGTGTTTATGCCAGACAGCATAGGCTCATCAGAAATATATGTAGCGTCTCTGTAATAGGTTTTTGCAGTCTAATAGGACAGTGAATGCCATGGGCAGGGAGAGGTAGGAAGACAGAGAGAAGGTGCAGTTGAGGAGAACTCCTCTGTGAGCTGCCCCTCAGATCAGATCTAGTTGAGGAGAACTCCTCTGTGAGCTGCCCCTCAGATCAGATCTAGTTGAGGAGAACTCTTCTGTGAGCTCAGATCAGATCTAGTTGAGGAGAACTCCTCTGTGAACTGCCCCTCAGATCAGATCTAGTTGAGGAGAACTCTTTCTGTGAGCTCCCCCTTAGATCAGACCACAGGATTATTGTTTCGAGATGGAGGACAGTAGTCTAGACAGTGTAATGTAACCAACTAAATATTCTAGCTATGTGCACGTATAATTGCAACGTTAAGATCTGAGGCCTCTGAACATGTGATGTGTTAGCATGCTTCCACATGGGGATTGCTTCCAGCACCATTTCCACTAGGATTACCTTCATGAAGTGCATGTTTGTCTCCTAGAGATATGTGGCCAGGCCATATTCAAATTTTTGAAACCTCATTGATTTAACCGCCACTTGCTGTGAATTTAAATGAAGGAGATGAACTAAACAAATCTATGATGAGCTCTTCTATGGGTCATTTTACTGAGTCCCCTCTGCATAATTCTATGTTAATTGCATTTTAATGATGGCCCCCAAAACTGCTTACATATGTTGATGCAAAACTTTTGTGTGGATTCATCAATTCAGTAAGCAAGGAGCCATGCAGGCCCAAACAGAGAAACAGGCAGATAGCACCTTGTATATTTGTATTCAGTTTTATTCAGTTGTCAGGCAGATAATCTCTTGTTGGGTTATTTATATTTGCCCACATTTTTTTGACTACCATTAAAGGTTATGAATTACAGCATGAATCTTAGGTCCAAGGTTAAAACCACAAAGGCCCACTGAAAACAGTATCACAGTGATACTGAATGTCCAGCAGACAGAAAAATACACAGTACACTGAAGAAGTACGTACACTTAAGAAAAACAGAAATGCTAAAACTCCAAATACTAAAAACGTATCTTTCATATCTTATCTGACTACTGTCTACTACCTATCTACTTATCTTTGACAGCTTCCCTTTATAATTGCATACATCCACGCTCTCTGTTGCAGACAAGTGGACTAGTGATGGTGGCCAACTCAGTGGGTTGTTTTCTTTCCATGTGACACACACACACACACACACACACACACACACACACACACACACACACACACACACACACACACACATACACACACACACACACACTCCTCAGGCTCCATGCAGAACCTCTGGACTCTGAGGGCTCTGCTGCCCTCGTCAGTGTGGAAGGGAGGAAAAGGTTGAGCGTGCCGCGCGGCTCACCCCCCCCCCCCCCCCCTTCTCCACAATCCAGCTCGCCTCCTGCGAAATTTGTCCTGTGAAAATGCCAGAGAAGTAGGGCAGAAGGATGTGCCTGCGAGGCGGCCTTCTCTCAAGCCGAGCCTGTCATTCTGGGGAAGAACACTCCACACAGATCTGTGAGCAGGCGTTCTCCCTTCCTCTCTCCCTCTCCCTCTCTCTCTCCCTCTTTCCCGTCCTCCCTCTCCCTCCCTCCCTCTCCCTCTCGCTCTCTCTCCCTCGCCCTCTTCCTCTCTTCCTCTCTCTCTCTCTCCCTCTCTCCCGCCCTTTCTCTCCCTCTGTCTTTCTCTCCCTATCTCTCTCTCCCTCTCCCTCTCCGTCTCTCTCTCTCGCTCTCTCAATGGCACTCACTCATTCATAAGTAGGGGCAAGCATGAAGGGGAGAAAGCAGGGGAGAGGGGAAGAGAGGGTGAAAGAGAAAGAAAGATTGCTGAATATTTCATCTATCTGTCTGTCTGGACAACTTTGTTACTGGCTGTCTGTGAGGGAGAAAAGCGGATTCAGGGATGCAAGGAACCAGCCTAATGTTGATATAAAGGCTCTCTACTACTTTACTCTTCAAGGATCTTTTTATCCCCCACTCTCTCTCTCTATCCCTCATTCTCTCTCACTCTTTCTCTCTCGTGCTTGCTCTTTCTCTCTCTCTCTCTCTCTCTCTCTCTCTCTCTCTCTGTTGAGGCACCCTGTAGAGCCCTCCATAACTGAGCCAGCTTCAAAGCTGTAGTGCTGAGAGGAGTGATGCCCAGGTGCTCTCTGCATTCTGATGGAGTGGTGTGTTTGTTTCTGCGCTGCTGTGTGCGGCATGTACAGTAACAAAGTGTGTGAAAAAAATCTGAGCATGGTAACGTGATTGTTAAATGTGTTTGTGTGGAACTATGTATACTATTTGTGTGTGTGTGTGTGTACATGCATATGCAAACTGACCAGCACTCGGGCTCAGTGATCTGAATCTCAGAACAGAATTGCACGCATCATGAATGTTCATGAGCAAATGGGTCACAGATTTCTTATTTTTCAGTGTTTCTTCATCTTATCAGATTCATTCAGGATGTTGTTACAAAATGTGGTCACTTCTTTTTCGACAGTCATTGGCATTTAGTTCACAGACTGTCCTTGTTTGTTGTATATGTTTAGAAATGTTTTACTTCTACAATTTCAGTGTAATTTATAAATCCTTAGTGTTCCTTGATTTCTCTCTATAGCCTGACTGTTTGTTTGTTTTTTAGTTTGTTTACTGTATTTATTTGTTTTCTACTCTCTTCTTCTCCCCCTTTTGTACGGTTTAGATTTTTCATTACACCATTGTATCATATCATGGAAATATTGTTTTAATCTTTCATTTTATTGTTTAATATTGCAGGATGTTTATCACTCTGAATTGCTAATCTTTCATTATACTTATTGCCTCCCTGTTTCATGACCATGGAGAGCACCATGGGCTCTTGCCAAAAGGCCCTATATAAATAACCTTTTTATTATTAAGCTATGAAGGCTGTGATGAAACAGATAGAAGACCCAAGTGTACAGCTATTTCTTTATTTTCCAAAGCAATAAACAGGCAGTTTCCAAAGGGTCGTTTAAAACCCACATGTGAATTAATGGGCCAAGAATGCATAATACGTTTCGGCAAACAAGTTAAAGTTGTTCATTTAGGAAGTCAAAAATGGTTGCAGATCATAACAAGGTGGAAAATGAAATTGGGTAACATCCTGAGGTAAACAGGTGCACAAATATCATAAATTAAATATCATAAATATCATCATACAAAGCATTCTGTTGTATGAACCATGATGTGTTCCCTAGTAGAAAAGCTTTTATTGAGATGTTAGATCAACTGAACAGTGTTCAATGTTGGTCGGCCTTGCAGAGCTGGGAATTGTCATCTGACATTTTCAGATAACTATACCTATAGATTCCTAACTGATCTTGTTTTACTTTTGTTTAGTACGTTCTTTAGCTTCTTCCTTTCCTCTATTTTGCTAAGGGTCTCTGGTGAGAGCCACTCCTGGTGCGTCCTCTTCTTGAGCCCGACTGCTGCTTCACAAGCTCCTGTAAATGCCTCCTTTACTTGCTGCCAGTGGTGTTCTATCGTCCTGGGTTAAGAAAACAGTGGGGGAGGCGTACAGTAAGGCAGATAGAGAGGTCAAAAAGAGTGCTCGGAGAGACAAGAGGAACTTTGTAGAAGAGCTTACAAACCAAGCAGAGGAAGCTGCAAGGCAGAATAACATCAAAGGGATATACGACAACATCCGACAGCTGACCATAAAATACCAGAAAGGGAACCACCCAGTCAAGGATAAGGAAGGAAGGACACTGAAAACACAAGAGGAGCAAATGAAAAGGTGGGTTGAGCACTTTTCAGAGATACTGAACCAACTACCTCCGGCAATAAGGGCAAATATGCAACCTGCAGAAGTTCCCCTGTCAGTTGACTGCAAGCAGCCATCAAAAAAGGAGATAAGAAATGCCACAATGCACTGCAAGAACAACAAGGCACCAGGTCCTGACAACATACCTGCAAAAGCTCTTAAAGCAGATGTTGAAGCGTCCACACAAATCCTATATGACCTGTTTGGCAAGATCTGGGAGGAAGAAGACGTGCCTGGAGAATGGAAGGGAGGCCACCTAGTTAAAATCCCCAAGAAAGGCAACCTAAGCCTCTGTGGCAATTTCAGGGGAGTAATGCTTCTATCCGTCCCGGGCAAAGTGTTAAATGGAGTAATTTTACAACGCCTCAAGGCAAGAGTGGATGCAGAGCTTCGAGACAACCAAGCTGGATTCAGGCAAAATAGATCATGTGCCGACCAAATAGCAACCCTGCGAATCATCCTTGAACAATCTCAAGAGTTTAGGTCCCCGCTTTACGCAGGATTTCTGGACTTTGAGAAAGCATTGACAGTCTGGATAGGGAAGTGCTCTGGCAACTCATGAGACACTACGTCATACCCGAGAAGTTCATCAACATCATCAAGAACATCTATTCTGGAACGCAGTGTAGGATCATACATGAAGGCCAGCTGACGGAGGCATTTAACATCACAACAGGAGTAAGACAAGGCTGTTTACTGTCACCATTACTATTCCTTTTAGCGGTAGACTGGATCATGAGGCAAGCGACTTATAATAGACAAAACGGTATCCAAAAGACCCCGTTTACACAATTGGATGACCTAGGCTTCGCAGACGATATTGCGCTCCTGCCCCATAACCACCAACAAATGAAGGACAAACTGAGAGAGGTAGAACAGAGAGCAGCTGAAACTGGCCTCCGCATTATTACATAGAAGACCAAAGTTCTCAAGGCCAATACCAAGACACTAGTAAGCTTGACAGTAAACCAACAACCACAAGAGGAAGTTGACTCCTTCATTTACCTGGGAAGCGAGGTAGCGAGTGATGGTGGATCAGAAGGGGACGTTAAGAGGAGAATAGGCAAGGCAAGAGCGGCATTTGGAATGATGGGGGCCATTTGGAGAGCACGCAACATCACCCTCAGGACCAAAATACGGCTATTCAATTCAAGCATTAAAACCATTCTCCTGTACGGATCGGAGATGTGGAAAACAACAAAGAACCTACTAAAGAAGCTACAGGTTTTCACAAATCACTGCCTAAGACGCATCCTCAACATCAGATGGCCTGACAAAATAAAGAACAAAGAGCTGTGGGAAAGAACACACCAACCTGCCATAGAAGTGGACATAATGAGACGAAGATGGGGATGGATTGGGCACACATTACGTAAACCGAAGAATACCATCACACGCCAAGTAGGGTGACCATATCCATAATGCCAAAAAGAGGGACACTATGCGGAATTTCGGAACACATAATTTCGTGGTGCTGTAAATAATGACATAGGACTCTGGCGTGCTCCCCTCTACAATACAACTTTGTGTAATTGATATATGATGAATGTGAAGTCCGTATGCGTTACACACTGGTTTGCCCTTATCTGACTACGTACTCCGGTCAGAGAGTAGCCACAAGCTTCAGGTGTAGTAGAAGCAGGTTTATTTGTGTTTAACCTCCAGCGGGTTGATCAAGTGCATTAAGTGCTTGCAGTGGAATAATCATACTTACATAAGAAGTATTCTAAGTGTTTGTGTGGTTTCTGTAGAATAAAGAAATACAGAATTTAACATAAATATACATAACTCCCAATCTGTACTAATATACGTGCATATATACATATTTCAACAATATACACAATTTCCTATCAGTTATGAATCATGTATAATACAAGAGCAATCCGAGATTTCTGACCTCCAGCAAGGGTTGACGTTGATAGTAAAGCAAGATCTAAAACGTTCATCTGAACAATAGCCCAAAGTCTACATTCATTGTAAATTTCATTAAAATCCGGTCATTGGTTTTCGAGAAATGTTACTTTAGGTGTGAAAACAAAGATCCGGATCCAGATCCGGATCATCCTGAAATTTTAATGGGGATGTCCCAGGACCAAGATCCACCTCTTGAAAATTTCAGAAAGATCCACCCAGTAGTTTCTGAGAAATCTTGTCCACAGACAGACAAACAGACGGACAAATAAATAAATAAATTAACGGACCCGATCGCATAACCTCCTTGCTGGAGGTAATAATTCACTATTATGCATATCAGTGTATCAACATCACTGTAATTGCAATGCTGTTACATTACTATACCACAAGGTGGGACTCTAAGACCACGAATGGCCTGGCAGTCTGAACTCTAAGCTACCAGCAATATCAAAACAAATGGATCTCCGTATTAGCGCCGTATACAGGCCAGATCAAGTCTGCGAGAAATTACTAGTTATAGCAGCTAGTGCTTGTAAACAAGAAAGTAAAGCTAGCAGGAACATGAATTACACTTACATTGTCGGTAAGGCACACGGCAACACAACGTTAATTTTATGATAGCATGATACATTGAAAGCATGTCCACTCGCATTTGCAGATGGCACGAGAAAGAAGAGGAAATGGCGGCTTTACCTTGACTGCTTATGTCAATGTCACAGCGTGTTCTTTTGCCCACTCTGGATTGACAGACGTCTGGTGTTTAGGCATGTTTCTTCTATGTGTGTTAACTGTCGTTATGTAAGGGATAATGTATAGAACGCAGGTCATTGTCGGGAAAAGAAGCCCCGACAGGGCGAACAGCACCCCGACGCGAAGCGCAGAACGTTGGGAAGCCCCATCTAAGTGAATGGAGCATTCTACAGCATTAAGAAGAGCCGTGTAATAAGTCAATGTATTAACGGTCGTTCTGTCAATGTAGCCAGCAGCGTATGTATGACGTAGCCAGCACATGGAGCCTTGTTTACGTTTTTAACCAATGATATAGGGTTAGAATTTAATTTAAGCCTATCAGATATTAATCAGACACAGCTTTAAGCCAATCATGTGTTAGACTGCGTTCCAGCAAAATATTCTAGAGCGCGGCTCTTTAGGCCCAGTGCAACTCCAAAAAGGCGGACAAATATGCATCCGGCTTGATGCTGCGCCGGACGCCGGACAGGGCATTGAAAATCCAGACTGTCCGGCCTAAATCCGGACATCTGGTCACCCTAACGCCAAGCCCTGCAGTGGAACCCGCAGGGTAAACGGGGTAGAGGGAGGCCAAGAAACACCTGGAGGAGGTGTGTTACAGCCGAGATGGAGAGAGCAGGCTATAGATGGCAAGACCTGGAGAGGCTGGCACAGAACAGGACGAGGTGGAGAGATATCATCAGTGGCCTATGCTCCATCTTGGAGCAACAGGCTTAAGTAAGTAAGTAAGTATACCTATAGATAGGAAGATAGTCCTGTATTAGCAGACCAGTTAGCCAAACTAGCTCTCAGACATTGCTCACAAGCAACATCACCAATATGTTATGTTTATACACTTAAGACAGGGTCACAAGAACACACTGAATATTATAAACTGTAAAACTGTGGAATGTTTGGATTCTCATTGCCTCATTTCAATCTAGCCATTAGCTAACTGTAGCCATGAGCTAATTGTATTATGTAACTAGTTACGTTAGCCAACTTTGCAAAGCCATCGAGGCTGATTCTGTAACAGGCTGCCGCAGTCATAACATGATTTTTCCCAACCAACCACAGTTCATATCTCTCTTTCTCATGCCACAACAGCCATGGAAGTAGACAACAATGAGGAATTGGCGCATCATCATTCTGCATTTTTAATGGAAATCCTTGAGTGTAGGATCACATGCCATGGGATTCCAATCCCATTTTGACCTGGCAAGGATGGGGAAGAACGAAAGAAAGAGTGCTTATGACTTTTAAATACGGACAGTAATAATTATGCAGTCGATGTGCATTTCAGTGGTTGAAAGGGAAGCTGACTGGATTTGTGTGTGACTGATTTACCAAACTCGTCAATGATGGTTTGGTGGGCACTATTTAGGAGGTGAGAATGTCACTTCTATTTCAGTTCTTGTATTGTTACAGCTTACAATAACCGAATTGCGTCCTAAATCTTTCACCCCTGTATTTGTGTGACATTTCATAAAAGGGACTGTACCCAATAAAACAGAGATGAAAGAAAAATAAATGAATGAAGATAGTGCTGCCATTGAAGTTGGTCTTAAAAGTATAGTGGTGGTGCTAATAGATCTTCACAGGCCTATCACATCTCATGCTGACAAAGCCATGGACTTTTGTCCATTGATCAAAGTCATAGGCTATCTAATGTTCCCATGCCTGTATTAAGACTTCATGGTGCCCCTGGGCAACAGTGACTCTCTGGTGCCCACCTACCCCCACCCTGCAGAACACAAACCATACCTATCCACAGGGGTGTATGGTACTTGAGTAGAAATACTTTCTGACTGCACTCAAATATTATTTCTGAGTATCTGTACTTGACTTGATTGTTTTTTTTTTATACATACTTTTTGCTTAATACTGCTCCACTTCATTTTCCATACGTTGATGTAACCTATGTAAGGAACTAGACGTAACGCAAAGCGTTACAAAATATGACCGCCGAACTGTTCAGTAGGTTTTGGCACAGAATGAGTCATGGTTGTCAGTGTGTTTGTGTGTTTTTATGTGTTTTGTGTGTGTAAATTGGTTTGTGTTTCATTTTTATGTATTAAAGGAATTATTTGTGAGAGATTTTGATGATTTGGTTATATAATGTTTTGTGTACTACTTTTTTGTGGATTGTTTTGGTATATTTTTCTTTTGCAATGTAGTTTGTTAAAATAGGTCAAATAAAGAGGTGTGGAAACAAAGTGAAGTTTCCAAACACCAACAGGTGGCCCTAAAGGTGATATCAGTCAGGCATATGTACGCGTTCAGGCTGGATCCAGCGTCCACCCTAAGACATTTTCTCTGGATCAAACAATGTACACAAGAGTTATAAGAGACTTTGTGTTTTGTGGCAAGCACTGGCAAGTTGGCAAAGTTTGAGGGTCTGCCACACCCACACCTTCCGACTAATGAGAAAATCTTATCTAACTTTTAGTTGCCCATGGCTGAAGAGTAACCCGAGTCTGACCACATTTCAAGGCGTTACCATTAAATTTGTCGGAGGACTTCGATCAGATGCGAGGTGTGCAAACGCCGTCAAAACGTATCTTCCACTCAAAATGGCCGTCTTCCTGTGGACCTGCCACCATGGTGTCAAGAGACTTTTTAGTGCGTCCAAGCATGATGAAGACGTGTACCGAATTCCGTCAAGCTACGCCAAAATAATCCCAATGCGCAGGGTTTTTTGCAATGTTCTAGGGGGCGCTACAGAGCCATTTTGCTCCATCCATGGACAAAAACTCTACCGAAGATGGACGGTTACAGGCTTGATGTCCCTTGCAAATTTGGTAATTTTTTGAGCACTTTGACATATATTCGAATAAAACACCTCATTTTTGCTTTTGAATTTTTTACTAGGTGGCGCTATACATGTAATGACTGGTTATGGTTTGGGTTGACATGGCCCCTTGACACAAACATACAAGAACAATTTGGCCCTCCAAGGCCCTACGGTTCTCGGGATATTCGAAGAAAACTGTGTCGCGCCACCTACAGACCAGTTGGTGTATAATCATATAAATCAATGTATTGCATGCCCCCCCGTGAACGGAATTCTACGAAACTTAACGTGCGGTCAGAAGGTGTCATAATGACCTTGTCAACTTGCAATTAAAAGTTTTTACAACACTCCATTTTTGCTTTTTCATTTGTAACTAAGTGGCGCTATACATGAAATAAGTGGTAGTGGAATGGTTGACGTGGTTTCTTAAGACCAACATACAAAAATAATGTGGTCCTCCTAAGCCCTTCGGTTTTCGAGATATTCACAGAAAACTGAATCGCCCCAACCTCTTTAAAAGGGGTCCAGTCCGACGGGGGTGCAACGGATCAAAACGAAAATCAATGATTCCACGCTAATCTAGTGGGGCTACATGCCCACCAAATTTCGTGCACCCCGGTGTTTCAGTGTCCCGGGAATCGTTGACAGAAAATCGTCCGGCTGAAAAAGAAGAAAAAAAAAATTACGACTACAAAGAAAAATGAACAACAACAATTATGACTACGCGCTCTGCGCGGCGGTCATAATAACCAGAAAAAAAACTCTGACTACCATAATAATGCACAGGGAGCAACCGTTTACCCCCCTGAAGTGCGGTTATTTTCCATAACTCACTTGCTCCCAGTGCATTATCCCACTTATAACACAACTAACTTGCCAAAGTAATGAATTCATATGCTGTAAAGTATGTTTAATGTAAACTTATGTCATTAGAAATCATAACTTAATACAGTGCGAGATATTGTTTTATCTTTTGTTGACCTTAATGAAATATCATTACTAATCTCAACATGTATATTATTCGTCTAAATCATAAGAAAGTTTATACTTTTACTTTTGGCACTTAAATCTGCTATAATCTACACAGAAAAAAGCATGAGCGCATGTTCAAAACAAATTGTAGGAGGCACATTAGTTACACACTAACTTCATTAGTTTCATTGCCAGCCAACTTTCAAAACTTTGTACATCTTCTTAAGTGCAACTTATTGGCAGCCAAAACATCCCAATTAAAAGCATCTCGTGCGTGAACCGACATGCGAACGTTACAGTAAATGCAGGAGGCACCAAAGGCAGACTGAGACTCATTGCGGGACGTTAACGTGAGCAATGTTTTGGGTCACTGTTGTCCCAAATTTACTGTATTATTATGACCGCCGCGCGACAGCTGTAATTACAGGTTTAGTCAGAGTTTTTTCTGGTTATTTTTTTTTATTTTATTTTTTCTGTTTGCAGACTTTCTGTCAACGATTTCCGGGACACTGAAACACCGGGGTGCACGACATTTGGTGGGCATGTAGCCTTACTAGATTAGCGTGGAACCACTGATTTTCGATTTGATCCGTTGCACCCCCCTCGGACTCCCTTTTAAAGAGGGTGGGGCGATTCAGTTTTCTGTGAATAAGTCAAAACCGTAGGGCTTAGGAGGACCGCATTTTTTTGTATGTTGGTCTTAAGAGGCCACGTCAACTATTCCACTACCACTTATTTCATATATATTTATATATTATATATATTTCGTATAGCGCCACCTAGTTACAAATGAAAAAGCAAAAATGGAGTGTTGTAAAACATTTTAATTGTAAGTTGACAAGGTCAGAACTGCACGAAATCGGAGGTGTGGGATCATTATGACACCTTCTGACTGCACGTTAAGTTTCGTGGAACTCCGTTCACGGGGGGGCATGCAATAAATTGATTTATATGGTTGTACACCAACTGGCCTCTAGGTGGCTCGACACAGTTTTCTTCGAATATCCCGAGAACCGTAGGGCCTTGGAGGGCCAAATTGTTCTTGTATGTTTGTGTTAAGGGGCCATGTCAACCCATACCATAACCAGTCATTACATGTATAGCGCCACCTTTATAAAAATTAAAAAGCAAAAATGAGGTGTTTTATTCGAATATATGTCAAAGTGCTCAAAAAAATACCAAATTTGCCAGGGACATCAAGCCTTTAACCGTCCATCTTCGGTAGAGTTTTTGTCCATGGATGGAGCAAAATGGCTCTGTAGCGCCCCCTAGAACATTGCAAAAAACCCTGCACATTGGGGTTATTTTGGCGTAGCTTGACGGAATTCGGTACACGTCTTCATCATGCTTGGACGCACCAAAAAGTCTCTTGACGCCATGGTGGCAGGTCCACAGGAAGTCGGCCATTTTGAGATGCGTTTTGACGGCGTTTGCACACCTCGCATCTGATCGAACTCCTCCGACAGATTTAATGGTAACGCCTTGAAATGTGGTCAGGCTACTCTTCAGCCATGGACGACTAAAAGTTATATTGGATTTTCTCATTTGTCGGAAGGTGTTGGCGTGGCAGACCCTCAAACTTTGCCAACTTGTTAGTGCTTGCCACAAAACACAAAGTCTCTTATAACTCAAGCGCATATATGTCAAAGTGCTCGAAAAATTACCAAATTTGCCAGAGACATCAAGCCTGTAACTGTCTATCTTCGGTAGAGTTTTTGTCCATGGATGGAGCAAAATGGCTCTGTAGCGCCCCCTAGAACATTGCAAAAAACCCTGCGCATTGGGGTTATTTTGGCGTAGCTTGACGGAATTCGGTACACGTCTTCATCAAGCTTGGACGCACCAAAAAGTCTCTTGACGCCATGGTGGCAGGTAAACAGGAAGTCGGCCATTTTGCGTGGAAGATGCGTTTTGACGGCGTTTGCACACCTTGCATCTGATCGAACTCCTCCGACAAATTTAATGGTAACGCCTTGAAATGTGGTCAGGCTACTCTTCAGCCATGGGCGACTAAAAGTTATATTGGATTTTCTCATTAGTCGGAAGGTGTGGGTGTGGCAGACCCTCAAACTTTGCCAACTTGCCAGTGCTTGCCACAAAACACAAAGTCTCTTATAACTCTTGCGAACATTGTTTGATCCAGAGAAAATGTCTTAGGGTGGACGCTGGCCCGAACCCGTACATATGCCTGTACATATGCCTGTCTGATACCACCTATAGTGACACCTGTTGGTGGTTGGAAACTTCACTTTGTTTCCACACCTCTTTATGTGACCTGTTTTAACAGACTACATTGCAAAAGAAAAATATACCAAAACAATCCACAAAAAAGTACAAAACATTACATTACCAAATCATCAAAATCTATCACAAATAATTCCTTTAATACATAAAAATGAAGCACAAACCAATTTACACACACAAAACACATAAAAACACACACACTGACAACCATGACTCATTCTGTGATAAAACCTACTGAACAGTTCGGCGGTCATATTTTGTAACGCTTTGCGTTACATTTAGTTGCAATTACATTTATATTACATATTATATATAATGTAATCATAATAATATATATATATATATATATAATAATTATATATATATTATGGCATGCCGTTCAGGAAATTAACATTTGAATATATATATACAAAAGTCTGAATATATATACAAAACTCTGAATATATATACAAAAGTCTGAATATATATACAAAAGTCTGGATATATATATACAAAAGTCTGAATATATATACAAAACTCTGAATATATATACAGAAGTCTGAATATATATACAAAAGTCTGAATATATATACAAAACTCTGAATATATACAAAAGTCTGAATATATATATACAAAACTCTGAATATATATACAAAAGTCTGAATATATATACAAAACGAAGTCTGAATATATATACAAAACGAGGTCTGAATATATATACAAAACTCTGAACTCTGAAGCGCTCAATCCGTCTTTGTCCGCCATATTGGATTGAGCGCTTCCTATTAAATCAATGGTACCAAAATGTTTGTGATTACGTATTTTCTGCTTCATGAAACTCTGTTTTTCTGTTATTTTGTTAAATTTTGACATTGATTTCTCACTAGAAATGCAATAATAACACGTTTATTTTACACCGTTTGACTTCACGAAGGATATTTTTAGAGGCAGGTTCCCCATTGATTTGACTGGGGTCTTGTCAAAACCTTTGTAATTCCTTGTTTTCTGCTTCATGAAATACTGTTTTTCTGTTCATATGGTAGGGTGACCAGACGTGCTCTTTTTCGGGCATGCCCTCTTTTTGAGACCTAAAAAATGCGTCCGGCAGGGATTCCCAAATCGTCCGGGATTTTGCCTCGTCGGGTGCTTCACAAAATGTCATATCTGCGAGTATGTCAGAGGAGATATTTAGAAAGACACCCGCGAACAATGGTTAGTTGAATTACGTTGTATTGCAACTAAGTACCTTATGTTATTTATACCCTTGGAATGGCCAACCTATCTAGGTCATGGTGAGTATTATTTTGTAGAAGGGAAATGGTCAGTAGCAATCTATAACACAATTATATGCTTATCCTACATAAACTATGGAAACTATTAAAAAAAAACCTATTCAATTCAATGAATAATGTCTTATTTTCATTGGTATATGCAATGAGGATTTCTGGGTAATAATTTTTTGTCCAATGTCAAGTCCCTATTTGATCATGTGACGAGAGGATACGATGTAGGCTATCCCATTTAAACGTAAAAATGTCCTTCGTTAAGTCAAACGATGCAAAATGAACGTGTTATTATTATTGCATTTTTAGCGAGAAATCAATGTTTAATCAATTTTAGCCATATAACAGAAAAACAGTATTTCATGAAGCAGAAGACAAGGAAGAACGAAGGTTTTGACAAGACCCCAGTCAAGTGAATGGAGAAATTGCCTCTAAAAATATCCTGGGTGAAGTCAAACGGTGTAAAATAAACGTGTTATTATTGCATTTCTAGTGAGAAATCAATGTCAAAATTGAACAATATAACAGAAATACAGTATTTCATGAAGCAGAAAATACGTAATTATAAACATTTTGGTACCATTGATTTAATAGGAAACGCTCAATCCAATATGGCGGACAAAGACCGATTGAGCGCTTCAGAGTTCAGAGTTTTGTATATATATTCAGACTTCGTTTTGTATATATATTCAGACTTCGTTTTGTATATATATTCAGACTTTTGTATATATATTCAGAGTTTTGTATATATATTCAGAGTTTTGTATATATATTCAGACTTTTGTATATATATATTCAGAGTTTTGTATATATATTCAGACTTTTGTATATATATTCAGACTTTTGTATATATATTCAGAGTTTTGTATATATATTCAGAGTTTTGTATATATATTCAGACTTTTGTATATATATTCAGAGTTTTGTATATATATTCAGACTTTTGTATATATATATCCAGTCTTTTGTATATATATTCAGAGTTTTGTAAATATATTCAGACTTTTGTATATATATTCAGACTTTTGTATATATATTCAGAGTTTTGTATGTATATATTCAAATGTTAATTTCCTGAACGGCATGCCATAATATATATATATATATTTATAAAAAAAATACTTCGGTTGCTTGGTGCCCCTTGAGACTTGGTGCCCCTGGGCGGTTGCCCAGTTGCCCATATGGTTAATCCGGCCATGAATGTTGCTCACGGAAATCATAGGCTCCTTTAAGAGGGGGAATTAGTCATTTTGGGAGTAATTGGACGTTCTTCTTTTATTCTTTGCACTTATGTGTGTGTGTGTGTGTGTGTGTGTGTGTGTGTGTGTCTGTGTGTGTGTGTGTGTGTGTGTGTGTGTGTGTGTGTGTGTGTGTGTGTGTGTGTGTGTGTGTGTGTGTGTGTGTGTGTGTGTGTGTGTGTGTGTGTGTGTGTGTGTCTGAAGAGAGAGACTATGTGTATGAAGCAATAGGGTGAAGTCATACAATATAGTATGCGCAAGGACTAAGCAGGGTATTGGCTGTCTTTGAATCAAGGCGTGTCACATGTATTTTGCATCAACTTGAGAACTGATTGGTTTGTTCACAACACCCATATTTTAAGCTGTCCAAGCAGGTTTATACATCTGTACATCTGCGCTCTTCACAGTTCATGATCTCAGCTATTCAAATTTGAAGAATGCTGCATTTGTTCCAGAGCCCCCCTGAGGTTTCTTCAGCATCGGTTGTCATGGTGAAGATGTGTTTGGATGCTCTGTCACACTACGCTGCATGAAAACCAGACGTTAATGTATTACATTCATTTGTGTAAAAGACTGAGGAGAAATAGTAAAATGAAGAACAATATACAGCATATAGAGGAATAGGTGTTCTTCCCACTTCATGTCATAGTAGTCTCCCCAGTCTCTCCTCTGTTTGTTCTTTTTGTTCATGGAAATACGTATATGTAAAGAAATGTGTAAATAATAAATATCAAACATGTACCATGTCTCAGTTCCTTCCCGCATCTATTTGAGGCTTTCTTCTGAAATATTCTGGGTAGGCCATTGGCCTATGTGCTCACAATGAGATGAAAATGTCTGATAGGCTAACCTGTGTACTATAATCCCAGCAGTAGAGTGTAAGCACAGTTGCACACCAAGTTGCAGTAGTGTATCCTCTGATGTCATCTGACTAACTTTGCCAGCTGTCAGCAAGTTCAAAGAAGCTTTTTTCAATATCTTGCGTATCAGAAGTGGAACATTGTAATACCTGCTATTTTTAGTTCTACTGCTATTGAACCTAGACAGGCACATAGCACTTCATACAACTGAAGAGGGACAGAAAACAATATGGTTATTGGTGTGGTGTTCATTGGCATGATGCAAAGAAACAAGGGTTTTCAACTTGCTGACCATGCAGGGGTTAGCTGTATGTCTGAGTAGCTCAGAAAACCTTCACTGGTTTATTTATCATTCAGGAGTACAAACGGGCACAAGTCACCTGTGGGTCAGCGCAAGAAGCTGCTGTTGAAGACTGGCCATCTAATGCCCACTGGCACTTCTGCTTACCCTGCAAGTCTTGCCATACTCTCTTTCTCTCTCTCGTTCTCTCTCTCTCTCTGTCTCTTTCTCCCTTTCTCTATCTCTCTCCCTCTCCCTCTCCCTCTCTCTCTCGTTCTCTCTCTCAAACTCCCTCTCTCTCTTTCTGTCTCTCCCCCCCCCCCCCCCCTCTCAAACTCCCTACCTGTCCGTGACCCACTCAAACACAGTTACATCCCACATATCTTCCTAGGGCATCCAGAGGCACACACCTAGTTCCCTGGGTCACAAGCCTGTGGGCTAGCCTCACCTTACACCAGTCACTTCAGCACCACCTTCCCTCATAAACATTAATTAACACAAACATGCACAAATTCACATTCTGTTTGTGCCGTTGGGGGCAGTGAACCGCTGCATGACCAGTGGTGAGATCAGGCGTGACGTGTCCCGGTGCAGAGGAAGAGCTCTCGGCACATTAGCACGGTGTGATTCAATCTGCACAAGCTGCTCAAGGCTGGCGAGGAGAAAGGCAAGGCAAACCTGTAGGTTAAAGCTGCCATCTGAATAAATGACCTGTCAGTCCTCCACAGCTTACACTCACGATTCCTCAAAAACACACATTCATCCCGTCCTCTCCTCTCACCGCAACTTCATTTCCTTTTCTTTGTGTGTGTGTGTGTGTGTGTGTGTGTGTGTGTGTGTGTCCCTTGACGTTTTTTCAGATAAAACAAGTGAACAAATTTATCAGGGAATATCTTGCTCTACAAAAGCCGGCAGGGTCGGCGAGATGTGGGAGCGGTTATTTTATTTAAATGCAAATGTGTTTTTTGACAGATGAGGGGCAGGAGCAGACAATGTGCGACGCTCCTGTTTGATTTTCCCAGCGACGCCTCGCATGACGTGCCAGAGAAACTTGAGAAGGAGAAAGAAAAAAGGAGTCATACTTCAGTAAGAAGGTAATCATTAACTGTAACTGTGACTAGACAACCAGATGAATGTATTCCTTTTCTATTCTCATGTTCATTTTCATGACATGCTCACGTGACTGTTTCGTGATAATTCAGTGCTCTATCCACATGTAGTATACAATAATACACCCTGATTTTACATAGTTGATGTCTGTGCTGCAGTGTCATGAATGTATTTTTATTTTTTTTATTTTCAGGGAAATGCATGGGGGGGGGGGGGGGGTTGTTTACATGTGTAAATGAAGTCGTGCTTTATCCTTTGAGGCATAAATCAGGACTAGATGAGCAACGCAGTCATCGGCAGCATCATTACAGACTCACTAAGAGCTGCCTTGTGTGCTGTCAGTAGTGCAAAGGCAATCACTTGCACACTACAGGCGATGAGTGTAGCTGGGTGTGGGTATGTGTGTGTGTGTGTGTGTGTGTGTGTGTGTGTGTGTGTGTGTGTGTGTGTGTGTGTGTGTGTGTGTGTGTGTGTGTGTTTGTGTGTTATTGGGGTTGAGGAAACATGGGCAAGTTGAAGGACCGATAAATGTCACATGTTATGACATTCAGAGATGCGTTCTTTGAAACTGTCATTTCAATGTGACACGCAGAGATCGCATCTTGTTTACTCTCACCCTACTGTGTGTGTGTGTGTGTGTGTGTGTGTGTGTGTGTGTGTGTGTGTGTGTGTGTGTGTGTGTGCGTCTGCGTGTGTGTGCTCTTTCCCAGTGTGTTTGTGGCACACTACTGTGCAAGTTCTTGCCACAGGCATGGCATCAACGATGTAAACAAAATGTCATTCTGCCCCAATTTACGACAGAGCATCCACTACTGCAGTAACAATCTCAGAATCACTGAAATTCTCAAGCGTGAAGTGAAGAGTGTGTCATCACAGTTCCCTTACTTACACGTGAGTGTATACCCATGAACGCCCCCACACACACACACAAACACACACACTCTCCCCTGCTCATGTGCACAATGTTACGACACAGAGTGAACACACACACACACGTGTTTTGAATAATGCCCCTCACTTATAAAAGATGTTACAATACACAAGCCCTCACACACACACACACACACACACACACACACACACACACACACACATACACACACACATACACACCCCTGGGCAACATTGGAGCACACTTCATCACTTGTCAATACACCAACACCAGCACTGCTGTCAGGTGTCAGGGCTACTGATGATACTGAAGGTTGATGGAGGGGAAGCGGTGACATCCAAGTCCTGCATCTCTCTGGGCCAATTTGACTTCATCCATCCATATTCTATGCAGGCTCCATCCCTGTCAGAGAGGAAGGAGAAAATGGGAGTTCAGAAGTGACCCCCCTCTGTGAATGGAATGAGAAATAGATGACGTCTCACGCCTCACATTTGCCGTTAGCCCAAAACTATGTTGGGGGTGTTTTGGGGAAAGGACCAAAATGGTTGTATGTGCAAGATAAGATCGCAGAGTTACATTTTGTGTAAGTGTGTAAGTGTGTGTGTGTCGGTGTCTGTATATGTATGTGTGTGTGTGGTGGAGGGGGGTTTGGGTGGGTTGTCAGGATCCAGACAAAGGGCGCAGCCTGGGTGCCCCTCACTGCTGACAAGGCCACCACAGGCCTCTGATGCCCCCCCACTATTTCAACCCTCCTCCACACGCAGATCAACAGGGCACCCTCTTCTCAGAGATGATAGCTTTTCATGAGCTGCTCTTTTTAAAAAATGCCTTATTTAGGGGAAAATATGAAATATTGATCTATTTAGTCAAAGTCAAAGTCAAAGTAGCTTTATTGTCAATTACTTAACATGTCAAGACATACAAAGTAATCGAAAGAACGTTTCCCACTCTCCTTTTATTTATGTAGCTAGTGTGCTGTGGTTAATACTTGTTATGACCTCAACTTCTTCATTGCATCACAAATCATTCACTGATCATTAATTTGTTTTGATGCAGGCAGAGATTGTTTTTTAAAACTGAAAGATGAAAATCTCCCTTTTTTCATTACGTGCTCATGCTCTTCACAAAACCCACACAGATTCATTTTTTAAGAACATGTTGACCTTACCTTCCCGGATTTTCACTGTAGCACATTGGCATAAATGCAAAAAAAATGGTTACAGCTGTGTAAAATGTCTCACCACCTGAGAGCATGGAGTTTTTATTGGACTTTAAAATATAGGAAGAGAGAGAGGGTGACTCACCAACGCTTGACCCACATACCTAACAATATCCACCGGCTGCTGACAGCGACTGGTGGATGGAGGATGAAGCAAAGCCAGGAGAATCTACTGACAGTCCTCTCGTATACAGTAACATGGTTCCTCCATCTCTCCTTCGCTCCTTCGCTCCTCTCCTTTTATCTAACACCTGTGAAACGGGGATAATGAAATAATTGACTATATGGTGGTGTTTTTCTTTCAGTGGGCAATGCTAATTTGCCTGGGTTAAAGGCTTTGTGGGCCAAGGGGCGGTTTGATTAAAGAAATCTTTTTTTGAAGGTGACTCCTTTTGTAGGGGATAATACATGAGACTGAAATATGCATATTTGAGCACCTTTGTATGTACTAACCTCTGAAGTCAATTAGCTATGATTGTGCCATCATGGTTTATGTTGCAACGCCATGGTAATCAAGTTTACATAGAGATAGCCGACACTATTGTTGTCATGTCAGAGCCTGGACCTGCACCAGCCACGCCCACCTCAGTGCTCTCTCGCTCAAACTCACCGGTGTATTGATTACTCGCACCTGCACTCTCACTCACCTGCATCACATTAAGTGTTCACAAGGACTAATCACATACACCTGTCACAGTCCCTTCTTATACCCCACTCACAATACACACGGTGTCTGGTATCGCACATCGTAGGTTTTCACACGTCTCAGCTCGTCTTGCATTCCCGTAAGATTCTCTGTGTCTGCTTGCTCTTGCTTTGCTTGTTCTCCGTTCTGTTTTGCTAGTGTGTAGTTTAGTTGAAGTGTCCGAGTTAGACTCGTGTTTTGTTTACCCTCCTGGTTTTTGTTAGATCGCCCTTTAACTTTCAGAGCTTGGCTCTTTGTTTTGATTTTGTGTTCTTGTGAACCCGTGCCTTATTTCTAGCAGTGCTGCGAGCCTGCGCCCCTCCTGGGCTGGACTACTACCGAGGAGAGAACGCGCCCTGTGAAGCCGTTCGGCATCCCTGTTTTTCTATGCTGCATATCCATTCGCAAAATAAACGTAACCTCTGTGGTCTCGTCAAGTGTTCCGTGACAATTGTTTTATTTAACCCCCAGAGGAAAGCTATAACAAAGAAATGGTTTAGTTTTGCCTTCCGTGCAATGACCACATTTGGACCGGTATGCACTACCAAAAGTAGTTGAAGGGAAGGGAATCGTTCATATACGTAGATGACCTACTACATCTCACTCTGTCACATTGCTGCATTACAAGCTGTAGGTGAGAACATTTGAGACCACAATGTTTAACTTTATGAATTAAACAATGATCTATTCACTCTCATATGGACGGTGGACACTAGCACCACGATGCTTTGATTCCACTGCCAACCTTCCCTTTTCGCAGTAACCTCCAAGGTTATTCTGTCCGTCAGCCCCTTAGCAACAGATGCAAGTCATCTCCATGTGCTCTGCTCCCTCCACGCTCAGAGAAGGGGAGAGTGGACGGGGGCGGATGGTGCTCAGCTCAGCCACAGAACACACACACACACACACACAAACACACACACACACACATACACACACACACACACACACACACACACACACACACACACACACAAACACACACACACACTCTCACACACACTCACACACCCCCCCCCCACACACACACAGACACATACACACACACACACACACACACACACCCCCCCCCCCACACACACACACACACACACACACACACACACACAGACGGGGAGAGTGGACGGGCGGATGGTGCTCAGCTCAGCCTCAGAGCCACCAACACCACGTCTGTTGAATGTGCATGAGGACGGGATGTAGAATCTGTCAGCGTTCCAAGGTAAGCCCACAGAAAATCTCCGATATTCTCTTTGAAATGGAAATGGGGATGTACAATAAGGCAGAGCAGATGTGCTGCTTCGGACAGCAGGGTCACCTGACATGACAGGCAACATGGCTCAGGGATTATGGCTGTGTGTGTGTGTGTGTGTGTGGGGGGGGGGGGGGGGGGGTGTGTGTGTGTGTGTGTGTGTGTGTGTGTGTGTGTGTGTGTCTGTGTGTGTGTGTGTGTGTGTGTGTGTGTGTGTGTGTGTGTGTGTGTGTGCGTATGCAGGGAGAGAGGGGATGAGGCGCTAACCAGAATGGCCCCTGCCTGGTCCAACCTGCATCTTCTTACTATGAGGGACTGGCCCCTCAAGAAAAGGCAGTCTTTTTACGCTGTGTACATCTATAAAGGGGTTTCTATTGCACTTACACCCTGATACACCAGAACAAAAATATATATATGTATATATACATATAAATACATATATGTATATTTATATATTTAAATGGATATGCATTTATCAAGACAAAAAGCAAATAATATGTTTACAAGTTGAGGCCTTAAACTGTACATCCACATACATCACACATACATCACAGCTTGATTACATTTGCACCTAGGTAAGGCTTAAGTTATATCCTATGGCTATTTGACAACTGACAGACAATGTGGTTTAGCATGACAACATGTAACATTATAGAATGTAATTCTCTATGACAAAGAAAAACACTGTGCCAAATGATGTTTGCAGTCACCATTAAACCACAAAGTTACCACAAAGTTTCATGCTAATCAAAACTTCTTAAAAGGTCACCCAAGTCGCTTTTTAAAAACAGCAACACTTTCTAAAAGGTCAGGAGAAAACGTATGCCTAGGAGCTAGGTTGCAGTTCATGACAGCTCCTTGTTTGCATACAGCCGCTCCAGTTGTACTCCCAACCTCCCTCTACATCATCCATTTTTAAATGCCTCGGCTACCCTTGAGCTGTTGCCTGGAGTTGTGTGTCATCTTTAAAACGTGTTCATGTCAGGAAATTGTTAACAACTTATTAGTCACCGAGTGGAGTGGAAAGGCGAATGCTGAGTGAGTGAGTAGAGAGGGGTTAGGTGACAAATCAGGATTTGCCCCTCTGGGCAAGGCCCTTCAGGCACTGTCTGTGCCACATCGGCTATTGGTGCCATAAGACTGGGTGTCCTTGGCACAGCTGCCAAAATATGTGCCATAATAAAGAATCCCAGGCCAGACGATGCAACTTTATGTTAGAAAAAAAATAAAACAGGTCATCTGGAATATCTCTCCGGTGGGATCGTTGATTTAACCACACAAAAACAAGAGGAGTGTGTGTGTTTTTTAAAGCGTTATCCTCCGCGGCCAGCTTCCGGGCCCTGAACTGCTGTGTAATCTGTTGGAGGATTACCCACGTTGGGGGAATACCGGGGCACTTCCTGCTAACAATCAGCCTGCCCGCGCGGTAGGACGCGCTAGCCCCACCGTCAACCTGCACGTCTGTGCTGGGCTGGGGGGGATAGAGTGGTGGTGCTGAGGACTGTTGCTGTGGCCACAGTCTGACAATGGTGGCTACTGAATGCTGTGGTTTGCATAGGAGGGATACGAGTTCATGGGTTTTCCCTGCTTCTCCGCCTCCAGTCGGCACAGAATGCCGCGGTCGGCTGAAATTCCTGCTGACTATTGCTCATTCGGATGGTTTTGATGGATAGACGCATTATCTAAAGGGCAAAGTTGAATAATTTTGCCTTCTGTTCTTCATGCCACTGCGCCATCTTATCTCGCTATGGTTTCTGGTTACCAACGATGCATGCTTTGTGCCAGCCAGGGAATTTGATTAATATGGATGCCCAGTATATGTTGACCATGTCATAAGTTTCTGTTTCTGTTTTTTCTCCTAGCGTGGGAATTGTGTGAATCTTAATTACTGCAATTTGTCTTTATTAAATGTGCTGGAGCGATGCATTCTCACCTGTTGCCGATGGGCCTTTTGCAGCACTTTCGCTGATGAACTGATGAATATTCTTTTTTACATGGCAGTACAAGTTAACTTTTCTGCCTTTTCTTAGACAAATTCATTTGAAAATTTAATGCTGAAAGGCTCGTGCCTGCTTTGGATCTTTTTTTTTTGTATTTCTTGACATGAGATGTGTGCACGAGAAACACAGAGAGAAGGTACCCAAGAGGTCATTCCATTCTCCATTTTAGCATTCTTTAAAAAATACATATCAAAGAAATATCTATCAAAAGGTCGTGTTTGATTATGTCTCCGGATTTTCACATCTATATCATTCTTCATGCTTTGGAAGAGCTTCAATATTCAATCTCATCCTCAACCTTCCAACTGCTCTCTCTTTCTATCACACACACACACACACACACACACAAACACACACACACACACACACACACACACACACACACACACACACACACACACACACACACACACACACACACACTGTTCAGCCTGTCCCTTGCTGTCCTCTCCTCTCTGTCTCTTCCTGTCAAGTTTTGTCCTCATCTAGCCTTCGATTCCTCCCTGCCCTATTTTTATTTCTCTCTCTCTCTCTCTCTCTCTCTCCATCTCTCTCCCCCTTCCTCCCTCCCTCCCTCTCTCACAGAAGCGTTCTCTATGTGAGGGGGCAGTGACTGTCTCTGAGGGCTGGGGCAAAAGAGTGATGGATGACAACTTGTCTGCTGTTTGACAAGTGTATCTCTGAGGTCTGCTGCCATCCAGTACCTGTCAACTGAACTCTCCATCCATCTCTCTCTCTCTCTCTCTCTCTCTCTCTCTCTCTCTCTCTCTCTCTCTCTCTCTCTCTCTCTCTCTCTCTCTCTCTGTTCATTCCCCCAGAGTTGGAACCTCACATTATGCTTTCATGGGGCAAATGTCAGAGGTGTCTTGTCGGACCTCCCAGTTGTTTGTGTACCCCTGGATGAGTTTTATGATGCTCTGAAGGCACTGTAAATTCAAGGACATGATATTTGTTTTTTTGCCCCTCAGTGTGCTGTGCTGCTCTCAGAACAGTGAAGGTCATGGAAACTGATCGTTTGAAGACTTTATCAGTCAAAGAACCGCCTTGGGAACATGTCAATGTGTCTGTAATGACAACACAAACTCAAATGCTAAATATCCTTGAGGACACATCCGTTTGAATGACATTCGTGTTTGTCATAACAAATCAGCCCCCCAGATTTAGGTTTTGCCCCTCAAAAGCATTTCTTAGTAAGGCTCGAACCTGGCCTCAGAGTGTAAGATCACTTCTGACAACCAAATTCAACTGAAATTGAATTGTATTGACCACGCAGACAGTGGATTCAAAGCCTGCCTGGGCTTTCTAGTTTTATTCTAGGTTCATTAGACAAATCTCAAACGATTTAGTCCTTGCATTTGTACGGCAGAGTTTCAGCACTTCTCTTACAAGTAATGATGGACAGTTTTACGCCTCTCTAGCCTTGGCACAAGGCTGACAAGAAACTCTCGGGATTAAACTAATTCTGCATATCTCTGCAGTGCACTTTAAGACCAAAAAAAACTCCAGCATGAATCTTATCCATCTACAACAAGTGGAGGCTGAATGTGGCTGAACTTGCCCTTTAAGTTCAAAGCTGGAAGTGAATTTTTTCATCTTCTGCAAATAACATAATGACCTTTATATTGCTGACTCTCTCTCACTCTCAATCTCTCTCTCTCTCTCTCGCTGCACTCCTAACTGCTTTTGTAATCGCTGGCCTCTGAGATTTGTAATGCTAGCCAAGCTCTCTGTGGTCAGGCAGCATTGCCCTTTATAAATTCTGAGATGCTCACCTGTCTCTGGGCCTTTTCCACTGTGCCGCATCCTTAACCTTGTTAGCCCAAACATGTTTATGGATGAGGAGAGGAAGGGAGACGACAGTACAGGAGAAAAGACACAATAGAAGAGAAGCAAACAGAAGGAAACAGTAAGGGAGTTAGGTGGGAAGGTATGTCACCAGTGTGAGAGTACACCCTCTCTAGATGGCCGTGGGAGTCAGGTGGGGAAGTCCATCACTGGGGGTGCTCTTCCCTTCCCCTTGTCTCCATGGCAGCGGTGCTTGACCAAGTTGGAGTATGCTCTTGTGTGCCATGAGAGTCAGGGTTGTATGTATGTGTGTGTGTGTGTGTGTGTGTGTGTGTGTGTGTGTGTGTGTGTGTGTGTGTGTGTGTGTGTGTGTGTGTGTGTGTGTGTGCATTGTGGTATTTAGGGATGGGACCCTGCTTGCCCTACTGTGACCCTGCTCAGGCCGCCTTGGTCCGCCACCTCTTCTGGAGGTGAACTTTACCAGATGGACACATTTGTTGTTTTTGTTCTGTTTGTTTTCTGGTGCCTTTATTTACCCCTGTGTTTATTCAGTGGAGTTGTCTTTGTTTCTTTGTTGTCGCACTAAAAAACTCAACCTTGAGGTCTGCCCTGTTGTGTTAGAAGCTACCACTTTTAAACGTTTTTGAAGCTTCCTAACCACTTGGTAGTGGCTCCTGTAGCAGCAGAATGACCTTGATACAGCACATTGGCTTGACTGAAGGACACTGCCTTGTCAATGATTTATTTTATGAATATATTCATAAAGTTTTAAACTGAAGATGGGGGACACTGAAAGCAACACTCTTTGCCATTATACAGTTATAGTTTTAACACGAAGCACTTCCCACAAGAAACGTTTCTCACAAGGACGTCACATGCACATGTTTTGCAAGTCCATTTGACACTGCTTCAGTACATCTGATGCAAGTATGGCTGTTGGTGGAATGTTTCATGTTTCAAAAGGGAAGACGCCTTGTTGTTGCACGTAGCTGATGTTCCCTACATGTGTGGAATGGCAAGTGCTGACATGAATCTTGATCTGAACAGATGCTTTATTCTTCATTTTTCCTTGCCTCTTTTCTCTATTTTTTTCCATCCCTGTCTCAACCCCCTCTTAGTTCCTCTCTGTGTTCGGCAAGTGGAGGG
>NC_137921.1:32829189-32839189 GCF_963457725.1 Sprattus sprattus | reverse complement strand
GAATTGTTTATCATGGATCAATACTTTTTTTCCCCTTTTCTTCCATCCTCACCAACGCCATTGGCACTCATGCAGAGCACTGAGCCTGCTCATCAGCAGCAGTCAGGGGTTAAGTGGCTGGCTCAAGGACACTTCTAGAAGTTGCCAGGGGGAAATTAGGTTGACCATACATCCGTAGGTCTTTCTGTTTCCCAGCCAATCACTCTGCCTGCCTCGTCTTTGTTATGCGCATCTCACATCTTATGTGCATAAGTGTTATGTGCATCTCATACCAAATTGGCATCCACTGTTTAACTACAGAATGAGACTAGCTATACAGCAAGTTCAATGCTAACAAAAAAGTACATTCCTGCATAGTAAAAGGGTGGGTGAGACAGACAGAAAATGAAAAAGGTAATTCGGTCTTCAGACATATCTGTGAAATCGGCTTAATTTAGGTGCAGGACTGAGGCCAAGTTTTTGGGGGAGCAAGCCGTGACGCCGGCAGATTAATGTGAGGTGAAGCGGAGCACTGAGGGAATCTTATTGTTCTGCCGTTCCTTATTCACCTGATATCTGATCTGCAGCTTATTATTCTCCCTTTCCCTTTTTGTTTTGTTTTTGTATTTTCATGCCCAGGAAACTTTACTACCAGGCAGGAAATGTATTCTAATATGGGTGAAGATGTTGGACTGAGATGGCTGGCGGTTAGCAGGTTGCCTCTGGGGTTTTCTGAGGTTTGTCTATAGGAAGTAATATATTTATTTGCAAATTATGGTCTGTTTTAGTCACACCATGGATATAAAAAAAACATTTCATATAGGACCCCCTCCCCCCACCATTCATGCCTCCCCACCCTGACTCCCAAACATCTGTGGAGCTTTCGGATGCATACGGTTTGATCCTGCAATTTACAGCTCTGCTGTGCTTAATCCACTTTCCGGTGGGTGTGATCCCACCGCATGCATCACCACCGTTGTCATGGCAGTGGTGGCACCACAGCCATCCCCTAAATGGCTTTGAGGAATCCCGCAGACAAAAGCTGCTGCAGACCCATTTGGCCTGGGAGCCAGCTGGAAGCCAGATTTGACATCGTTTAAAGATGTGCTTTATGTGTGAGAAAAACCGAAGAAAATAAGGAGGAGTAGGAGGAAGGGGGGAGGATGGGGGGATGAAAGAGATAAAGAAACACTTCATCGAAGATGGACGTGTTTATTTGCATGCAGCGCGTGTGCAGTGTGTCTGTGCAGTGGAGCACGAGTAGTCAAATAAATCACCCCGCTATGATGTGGCACTTATCAGGAGATAAGCCTGATGGATGCACACATTGGCAGGGGGCTGGAATGGAAGCACGGCCTGGCAGACGGGTGCTTCCTGGGACACGTCTTGATGAAAGCCCAGTAAAACCAAAGCAACCTGTTACATCTAAGCTGCGCATACATTCAATGTGTGATTGATTGTGTGCCAAATGTTACATTTACAAGGGGATATTTCAGAGAGCAGACTGTTTAATTCAAAAGGCCGGCTTACATTAACTTAAATTATTTTAGAGGCTAAAAGGATCAAAGTGGAAAGGCACAGTACTGTAAGATGTATGATTTATCATTTCACTGGGCTTGTTGACTCATGCATTCATAACAACAGGTTTTGTTAAATAACCAGAATCATGAAGACAGCGAAAATGAACCCGCATGTGTGACTCTAGAGGTGAGATGAAGGAGGTTGTGTTTATAGGGAGAGGTAGTTGGTTATCAAAACAAAAATAAAATAAAGATCCAAGTTGTACAGTCTTTTCATTCTCATGGTCTAATCTTCATTTCTTATCTTGTAAGGATGGGGTTGTACACAGCATATTATTTATGGTTAAATAGAATCAGTGAGCAAGGGCTCTTAGGGGACGATTATCCCATGAACCCAGAATAAAGAGCAAACAGTGTGCAAATAGGTGATACAGTTTAAGTTTGTGTATGTGTATGTGTGTGTGTGTGTGTGTATGTGTGTGTGTGTGTGTGTGTGTGTGTGTGTGTGTGTGTGTGTGTGTGTGTGTGTGTGTGTGTGTGTGTGTGTGTGTGTGTGTGTGTGTGCGTTTGTGTGTGTGTGTGTGTGTGTGTGTGTGTGTGAAGGGTATTGGATCAGAATGTTTCGATAGCCCCATTGGTCTAACAACCAACCTCAGTGTTTTTTTTTGATACCATCTCCTCCTGTTAAAGGGTTCTGTCTCTGTAAGATGGGGATCCACTAAATCAATGGTATTGGCTGTGAGTAGGCAATGCAGAAACACAACGGTTTAGTCCAGGAGTCATGCAGGGCTTTGCACTCTCTGTTTCAATACAGTTGCTCCACAGGAAAGCATGCCTTCAAGTTTATCAAAACAAATTCCTGTGAACCTCAGTATCAGTATTATTTCTGTGAGATATGTTATTGTAAAACTTGTGTAACTTTCGTAAGGAACTTACTTCCTCAAACTTTGCTATTGTTCCTGTGATGAGACATGTTTTTTTTTATCTTTTAATGTTTTGAGCTTTTTTCACCTTGTCGTACATCACTGTCATCCTGGAAACATTACGCAAACAATGAAAGCAAGCAAGCTGAATTGACTTACTTTGAGGGCTCAAACATGCCCCTATCTAAAATCGCTATGCTCTTTTGGCAGGCATATTGAATTTTCATAGTCCACTGGCAGATTTGACAAGTGCCATTTGACTGTGTACATGAAAACAGCATATGGTGAATCAGCAGCAGGGTGGATTTCTCCCATCTGAATCTGTCAGTTCTCAGTTTGGTAAGGTCTTAGAATTACAGCTGACGTTAAATTTCTGTTCTCATGAGTGCAAGTGTGTTAAAAGTTCTTTCTCATTTTCTTTATGACAAGTATGACAGGCCTAGGTCTATACCTACAGATATACAGATTTAGGCTTGTTTGATAGCCAGTAAAAATTCTGTTTACGCCCTACTTGTCGGCCTAAGTCAGGCCTGTATTCACTGGGTTGTCCTCCTGTTTAGCCTATATAAAGTGCCCTCCAGAATTATAATGATAATACATTTTATTTAAAAGCACTTTTCATGAACCCAAGGTTTCCTCACACATACAACAAACTATGAAAAATAATCTAATAATAATAATAATAACAGAGGAAAAACTAAATCAAATGCACAAAATGACCCTAATGAGGTCACTTGGTATAGCAGGTGCTGATTACTGATTGAAAAGGCATTTAGAAAGTTCACTTTGTCATTTATTAATCTTTCAAGAGTGTACCCAAGAGAAGATCCAGGAGAGATTCTGCATTGAGGTAAAGTAAAATCCCTTCTTCTTGAATCTGAACATTCATTTTCTTGAGGTGATGGACTGAGGTGAATTTATATATTTCTTTATTTGCTGAGGAAATACAACATTTGATGAATAATGTTTTCTAAACAAGGCTCGGGAGGGATTGACTGCCTAGGAGATTTAAACCCTCCTTATCAATCCACCATGTCAATTGTTCTTCTACATAGCAAAGTTTTCAATGCATCTCCCTGTAGGCAGAAATTTGGTGATAGAGCTGGAACTTTTGCTGCCTCCACTGACTTCGAAGAGGAGAACTTCGTACATCCAGGGGCTAATCCAGGGGTTCTCAGGATACGGCCACTCCATCGGGTCCAGCAGGACTCCTCGCCATCCGGCCCAGGATCCCGGAGCTCATTCCCATAAGTGCTCTTCTCCCGACCCTGTCCGCAGCTCTCTCCGCTCTGCTGGGTCTTCTCACACCAGTGCTAGGAGTCGACGCCTTGCCGTGGACAGTCCATTGTACTGGTGCATGTTTCTGCAACTTAACATTCCTTCACGCCGTCCTATTGCAGATGTCGACTAGGAAATTACTTAATAGGAGAGGGTATACTCCATATATTTTACAGAATTATGAACAGCAGGCAAAACTGACTGGAAACTAGGTGTCAGCCTGACAATCAGTAAATGAAACAATATGTAAACTCTCCTCTCTGTTCGCTTCCCCAGCACTGAGTGTCGACCAGGAAGCAGTTCCCTCTGCATGTGGATCCCTCCACACCCAGCTCCACAGCCAGCTCCACCCCGGATGGAGCAAGTAGGCTCCACCCCACACCCCTCGCTTCTCTCCTTACTTCCCTTTCTAGCACACAAACGGCAGCAGGTTCATGCACCCTGCCTTTATGCTCTAGGGTAAAAAGCTCCTCAGCTGTATTTACCACCCTGGCTCAGTGGTGTAGTGGTCCCTGGAGAAGTGGGTGTACTCTAATTTTTTTAAGCAGTCCATACAGCACAGGATAAATGCCCTGTTTTGAGAAGTGGGTATACGCAATGCTGACTGAAAAATAAGTGGGTATACTTGGTATACCTGCATATACCCTGGACTACACCACTGCCCTGGCTGTGGGTGCTGGCGCTGTGGCCTCGTTCTTCCTAGCCAGCAGCCTCTGCCCAGGATCAAGGCCCTGTGGTACTGCAGCCCACAGAGAACCTCCCAGGGTCCCCTTCTCCAGCAGCCCCAGCCCAGGATCAAGGCCCTGTGGTACTGCAGCCCACAGAGAACCTCCCAGGGTCCCCTTCTCCAGTCTTTTCAGCGCCGACTGCTCCCTCCCTTCCCCCTCCAACAGGCCCGGGGTGGGTAATCGGGAGAATCGGGACTTTTCCCGGTGGGCCGCTTCACTTCTGGGCCGGTTGAGAATTCAATTTTTTGACATTTGTCACGTTCGTTCATCTTCTCTTAAAGTAGGCTAAACACGTTTCACATTCTGACACCGCAGCCTCTGCATGGGTTGTACCATGCGAGGAAGTTCTCCCCTCCCAAATAGAGTTGGTTGGGTCCACAGCCCGTCTTTTCCAAAAAGTTTTCTCATTAGACTGCTGCTGGGCCGGCCCAAACGCAACGATACTAGGCAGGGAGGATGGATGGGAGGAAAAGGCCAGGAGGGGCTGAAAAAGCCAGTTTGAAATAAAGAAAGGCATTGGAGGAGGATGCTGCCAAATGTGCCAAGTTTACCGATTTATTTTCAAGAGGTTAAAACACAAGTGGCAACTGGTAAAGAGAGACATAGGCCTAATGATTAGCAACGTAAATATTCGGCTAGCATTGTAGCGTTGGTTAATATCGTTGTAGCGTTGTAAACCTATTCGCAAGCAAAATATTACATTTAATTGAAATATTAGCCTTTTTATATCACCCAATATATGGTAAAATGATTCCTGCTGAAAATGATGAGCACGAAATGTGCAATGAGGAGGCCATGATTACAGGGACAGGTAGAGAGGTTAACCAAATAAACAATGAATTAAAGTTATTTAATGTAAGAAAGAGCAGTATATGACCGTGCTTGATGAAAGAAAAGAATGCCAGGGGAGATTTTAAATGATGAACCAGTTGTCTCATCTGATGTTGCTTTTGAAGTGAATGTCCATAATGTTATTCTGGACACTGTGGCAGGTAGCATGGATAGGAGGTTTTCAGCAAATGCAAAACTTGCCTCAGATTTAGCTTGTCTTGACCCTAAAAACATTCCTGAAATAAAGATAGATGGGCTCCCTAACTCAGCACTCCAGGAAATCAGCAAATGTCTGCTTACATTTGATTACAGAGCTAGTGTTAGCACATTACAAACTGAGCTGTCTAGCCTGGCATACCAGTGGGAGAGACTGAAAAAGTCCTCTCTTGAAGGTTGTACTGTCAGGGCATGTAGGCTAGTGAGATGGCACAGGAAGGTCAGGAGGATAGTGGCAGACTATATGGAAGAACCAGAGATGGAGCTTGAAAGCAGGACCTGTTCCTCCTGCAAAAACTGTGCCATTTGTGCCCATTTAATACTCTCACTGTACAACCTCCTTACAGATGCTTATCATGTCATTAGGTAAGCATATACGTTTGGGTTGACTTTGTCCATCACACAGGTTGCATGTGAGAGAAGCTTTCCAAACCCTAACATTTGTGAAGAATAGGCTTCGAAGCTCATTGAGTCAGGAGAACTTGGAGGATTTCATGTTAATGTGCACAGAAAAGGAAATCCTCATGTCTAGAAGCAGTGACACAGTTATAGATAAAGTGGCTGAAACCAGTGCAATGCTTAGGCAGTTACTGATGCTGTAGATGCTGTTGGTGCTATTCCCAATGTAACTGTTTACTGTACTGTGAGTTGAACTGTAAACATTAGATCAATATACTCGTTGTTGACGAGTGGGATAGCTTTCAAATGCTTTATTTATTTATTTCTGCTTTTGTTAATTATCAACCTATCCTTGTGGAATAGCGGAATATTTTTTGTTGACTTCTCAGTTTAAAGGCACCCAGTGCAACTTTCGAGGCTTAAAAAGAAACATTCAATTTCTAGTCTTTTTTACACGTAGTAAGTTTCAATAACTCCATACCATTACATACCGACATTCAAGCAGTAAAGATGAGACGTCGTTGTGTGGTGAGAACTGATAGAAAATCGATAACAACAACAATCGCCGCCATTTTCTTTATTTTTTGTAACCTACAATAAATAAAGCAGGCTTCCAGTCAATGGAAAAATGGCTTCTCCCCACCGGCGATTGTTGTTGTTTACGATTTTCTATCAGTTCTCACCACACAACGACGTCTCATCTTTGCTCCTTGAATGTCGATATGTAATGGTATGGAGTTATTGAAACTTACTACGTGTTAAAAAGACTAGAAATTGAATGTTTATTTTTCATTGAATGTTTACATAAAGTTGCACTGGGTGCCTTTAAGTGGATTATTATTTAACCTTTACATTATTTGTTGAACCATGGTATTAATTTAAAAAAAATCAGAATAGTAAGAGCTGAACTGTTGCTTAATTTATCCAATTTCCGCTACCATGGAAAAAGTGGGCCGGTCATGGGCCTGAAATTCCCGGGCTGAAAAGTGGCCCCACTCCGGCCCTGCCCTCCAACCCCTCCCAAATTATTTTAGCTAAGCTGCACTGGATCCAAACTCAGTGACCGCATTGCATGTCTCCCACTTCTACCAGGCAACAGTGAACGTTAGTAGTAGTGACAGTGTCGCTATTCCCCTTCCCCCCTCCTTCCCTTTTGGCCCGTACCTCATCCCAGGCGCTCCCTCCTTTCCCTCCCCATACCTTTCCTGGTGCATCACTTTTTCAGCAGCCACTGGGTGCTATGGAACACAGCGTTCCTCTCCATATGTCCAACCTCTCTCCCTCCTTCTGAACACGCTGCACATTCTCCACCGGTCCACCAGGACATCCTCTCACAATGCTGACAACAAACTCTATTGCCATCACCTATCATCCCTACATTTCAAAGGAAAGTAGAACAAGGCCCACTGATTTAACCACTTAAGTCAGGCCCAACTACTTAAACAGTCCTTTTCAGAATTCTGTCTTGCAATCTCATACCACACCGCGGTCATTCACTTTAGTTTCCCCAACAAGATACAGAAATATTGACTACCTTTCCATAATCTCGGGGTAAGCAGTTTCGGACAGGGAACTCACGTATCACGTATCACGTATCACGTATCACGTATCACGTATCACGTATCACGTATCGCGTATCACGTATCGCGTATCACGTATCGCGTATCACGTATCGCGTATCGCGTATCACGTATCGCGTATCACATACACGTATCACCGCCTTTTTCAGCCCAGGGTTTAAACTCAGCTCCCTGCCCAGCTCAGTGCTGAAGTCCTGTGGTTAACTGCATTACTCAACACAAACTATCCCTGAGTGCAGTGATGGATGGAGAGAGAGAGAGAGCACAGTGAGGGAAGGAGAGAGAGAGAGCACAGTGAGGGATGGAGAGAGAGAGAGAGAGAGAGAGAGAGGACAGTGAGGGAAGGAGAGAGAGAGAGAGAGAGAGAGAGCACAGTGAGGGATGGAGAAAGAGAGAGAGAGAGAGAGAGAGAGAGAGAGAGAGCATTACTCCAGCCCCCTACACAAACTATCCCTGAGTGCAGCAGCCCGCAACTAACCATTCTGGAATTCAGTTGCAAGAGGTGCACTCTTTCTTGCTTTAATTTCCAGACATTCAGGACCTTGGCACCCGGAGCAGACACTCACCCCACTCCACTGCAGAGTTTCTCAGAGACTATCTTCCAGGAAACCATCCTCTCAGCTATCTACAGCCCTCTGCCGTTGACTGAGCTCCAAGCTCTCAGTCCCAGGACACTCCAGAACATTCTGTAGGGCTCAGAATGCCCCTCCTTTTCCCACAGGACCGGCTTATAAATCAAACGTATTTGCGTAACAGCCTGCTATTCCAGACCTGCGCCTACTAATTACAACCGATATTCTCACCACCTGCTTTACGACAATTTGCAAAGGATTCATGTCCAAGCTTAGCTTTCCTTTCCATGGTTTCCTAGCAGAACTCATTTAGAATAGGAGCTGTCACTGCAGCGGCAATAAATCTGAGCAGCAATTAAAACGCAACAAACACATGTCCAGGCACACTTATTTGACTCTTAAAGCCATGTTTATTGTCTTTTGGGGTTGAGTTTACCTGCCTTACTTCTAGTTTCAATCCCGTCACTCATCCTAGCGTATCAGACTTATACTGCATGTATGTCCACAACACAGTCCGGTTCTTGTCAAACAGAGCAAACGATCAATTACAATTTACATTTTTTATCTCCAGCCTTTTCTGCTTAGCCCACTACATCTCATACTGTTGCACACAGTCTCCTTTATTCAACCCATTCTTCATCAGAGACGAAGGTGCCCCAGGCCAGCGCCACTGATCGGGATTCCCGCTATTCAGCCCATAAGGAGACAGGAGCTAAATAGATAGATAGATAGATAGATAGATAGATAGATAGATAGATAGATAGATAGATAGATAGATAGATAGATAGATGGATGGATACTTTATTGATACAGAGGGAAATTAAGGTCATCTAGTAGCTTACACTTAACTCACAAACATACGAACATGAATCACAATAAACACAATACACACAATACACAAAGGGAGAACATGTACACAGGGAGTGGGCACCACCACCAAGGCAGTCAGCACCGACCTATCCGAGAAGCAAACCCAAATGCTTGGCCATTGGTCCTCAGGCACCTACCAGTCCTACATCTGTCATCTGTCAGGTCTCCCACTTGCCTACTAAGCACTGGTTCATGGGCAGATTTCCCCACCGGTAGCGGCTACAGATAGCCTGGATACCAGCCCGAACTCCGCCCACAACATTTTTGGTCTGGGAGATTCGGTCTGGCTTTGAGCTAGTTGGGAGAGAGTATCATCGGTCGGATAAAGCCTTACCAATCAAATTGTCAGGGCGGGCTTCATACGATGATGGACAGATGATCAAGCGGTAGATTCGAAATCCTCCCAAGATGGCGCCGTATCGGGAGCTTGTAAGTGGGACATATTTTATGTAAATTATGCTATCTACACGACTTTTTTATGTCTACATTGACTCGGTTAGTTGTATATGTGCAACACGAATGTTGCCGAGGATTGTACTGTATGTCTTAACTGAAGCGCTCTATACCATTATTGTTAGGTCAATGCTAACGCTTACACCAAAAATCCATTGAAACAGATAGTAGCTAGCTAGCCTTGCTGCTAATTAGTAACGTGAGCAGGCATATCTCAACAGATATTGACAGCGCATTCATTTTGAAAGAGGAACAGAGAAACGCGATCAAGGCATTTGTCGATCGAAAAGATGTTTTTGCCGTCCTTCCTACGGGATCAGGTTAAAGTTTTAATGTATCAGATGGTCATACTACGTTACTCTGATTGGTTCTAGGTATCCAATTGAGTGAAGAGGCATTTTTCCCCCCTGGTTCGTTGAAACACGCCCCATAATCACAGCCCAATGGTTCAGTATCAGACTCATATTCTGACTAGAATTATGAGTATGACATTGTCAGGCTAGGCTACAGATGCAAGCTCTCTTGAGGTGTCAGCGGACATCGCGTGCATTGAACACCATGGCCAACTACCAAGCCAAACCTGCTGATTATCAGCTCTCTACATCAAGCGAACTAGTGAATCAGTAATGGAAACTTTCATCAGCCTTTTTC
>NC_137921.1:32819189-32826689 GCF_963457725.1 Sprattus sprattus | reverse complement strand
CACCAGAAGCAACATGCCACACAGCCTAAACACCAGGTGACACCAGCAAAGCATCCTCCACACACACTGCTGTTACCCAGCACCTTTCAAACCAAATGTGTATGTGCAGGTGATGGGGCATGACTGCTGAATATGGATGTCGAGGGAGAGAAAGAGACAAAACAACTGCAGCAAGGCAACGAGGAACATCTGGTGTGGCAGAAATAGGATGCCTTTTGAATTTCATTTGAACGGTGGATAGCCTGGGTGTGAAATTGCCTCAGATGCTTGGGAGATAAGGAACAAACAAAAAGTGCTTGATAAATGTTGCATCTCTGCCTCTGCTCCACCTTCATCATTTTTTCAGCAGCGCCTTCCAACTTAGAAAAGGAGAAGGTTGTGTGATTCCACTGAAGTGGAGGTTTTAAAGACGCTAATTATTTACTGTACTGTTGAAGAAGACTAAAGCCTTGTGATCTGGCTTCTGTATCTGTCCGTCAAGTGTGCTTTATATTCCTCTGGCATAAATACAGTAAGGGATTATCTAAGCTCTTTAATGTGTAAATACAGCAGTGAGAGTCACTGTGAATGAGACCTTTTCTGTGCGATTGAACCTCCAGAGATGGATAGATTCCCCCAAAGCTGTCTTTTTGACAGTCTGTTTCACAAAACAGCCTCAATTTTCAAATGCTCTTGTGCTCGTTGAAAAACGCTTGAAAGATTATCTTCTCTGTAAAGACAAAACATTCCATTGAATGCCCTTTGTGCTTGTTCGGTGAAAAGCCTTGCGCAGAATGCAGAGTTGATATGCACGCTGCTCTGGCTACACTGTAATCCAGAATTTAAGTATTTATCCACCTCAAGAGTGTGTAAGTGCCATACATGGGAATCAAGGCAGGGAGACTTTGGCGAGGTTCAGCAGTCTGTGAGATTATAACTACAGACACACGGTACAGAAGTACAGTTTCTCCTATTGCTGTAACAGGGCCTATGGTTTATTTATGGGTGACATTCAGCATGGGAAAGCAACCCCTCATGACATGCCACCCCACCCCCCGCCCCCCCCCCCCCCCCGATCCCCCCCAAGCCCAGCCACACTGGGAAGCCAAGACAGATAAGACTCCTGTCTGAATGAGCCAGTGAACAGCCCAATACTGTGATAGGACTAATGTCTAAATGAGCCAATGAACAGCCCAATACTGTGATAAAACTCATGTCTAAATGATCCAGTGTACAGCCCAATACTGTGTGACTCAAATATGGCAGTCAGTCAGTGCCCCAGCTCCGGTGAGTGACACACAAATAAAGGAAAAAGGCGAACATAGCCTGAGAGGGTAATAGGAATTCTTGCCCTTCCCGCCTCTGAATCGGTCTTTGCCGGATTGAGAGAGAGAAATAATAAAAAAAGATAAAACACATCTCTGCTGACTGGGTTTTCACTTACTCTGGCTTTGTGTGGTGCTGTTGCTCCAGAGGAATGCCTCATCCCCTCCAAAATAAATCCTGCTTCTCCGATATGAAGATGAACTGTGTTTTGTGGATCTCTTTTGTGGAGGTTTAATTTCTTGGCTGGAAGACTCAGGGGGTCCATAATGTACAGCTTTGTTTGGGAACATGTTGTTTTTTCTACAGGGTTTCAGGTTTGTGTAGATGTTGCTTATAGTCAGCCTGCTGCTGCGTAGTACTCATCAGCTAATCCAAAGATCCACTTTCATATTCCCAACTAGGAAAGAGTAGCTTACCAGGTATGGATAAAACACCCCTCCTCCAGTCCAATATGGCAGAAGTTTTCTTTTTTTTTGCGCAAAACGAACCTTCCTACCAACTTTCACATTTAAACAGGTTGTTCAAGTCCAAAGACTACAACAAACAAACCTAATATGCAGCTTTAGCATTTGCAAAAAAAGCCTACATTTTTTAATCATTTTTTGTCTTCATCCCAACAGTTGTGAGATCACAGAGCTGGAGGCTGCATCTGTTTGTTTCCGCATGAGAGCCCTCTTGGAAATACAAATCAAACGGGACATCCTATAATGTATGAACAACACAATACCATGGAATGGACACAGAGTAGATGCTTGAAAAAAGAAAGCATTAATGCAAAGGAGTATTGATCACTGACAAAAGGCAGTTCATCATACATTTCAAATACTTTATTGTTGTACATAACTTTACAGATTGCAGACCTATGGCATTTTTATCAGTAATATTATTATTTTAATGAATTAGCTACTAGTTTTATCTGATTATTGTAATTCATAACAGTAATATTGGATGTTGTAAATTATAATTACTGTAGTTATACATTGTACATTCACTTTTTCTTTGGGGTTTGTTCAGACACTCAAACATACTGCAGTTAGTCAACATTCGTGTGTAAGACAACATTTGGCACTGGCGTTCTTCCACTTCATTAGTAACTGATGACTCTCTATGGGGATGGTCTAGGGGAGTCTAGGTCTTGGTATGTGATGCCAATGTTCTGTATTGCCTTTCTGCTCCAATTCTTGTCCAGCCTCAAGTCAGATCACAGCACAGGACTGACAAGCTCACATATGTGCCTGTCTGATGTTAAATAGTTCAATAGTTCATAGCACAGGCAACTTAGTGGAAAAAAAACAATATCACTTTCTTTTACAGATTTATGCTATAATATAAATTGACACAAAACGAAAGTCTGCACGTTTCCTACATGGTCACCTCCAACTCCTCCCATGTGGGCCTGTGGTAGGGTATACTTTATCTCAGTAATAAATTGTCATATTCGGAAATTTTAAATAGATTAATAACTTACATTCGAACAAGAATGTACAACAGCAAAAAAAAGTACGAATTCGACTTTTCACTCACTACCTCTTGTTACCGCAGGCATAATCCCGCCCATGGAGCGTCATCGTCACCAATCCAAATATACTAAGGCAAGGGAACTACGGCGCGGCACCACAAGCACGGTAGCATTGCAAGAAGAGACGGAGGCTCACCGGATCGCTTCGTTTCCAGGCTCTGTTTTTTGTATGAGCACGACTCGGCTATTGTAAAGATGTGGACAGGCATGGGAAAGCTGTTTCTTTTGCATTTGTTATTAATGGAGCTGTACATCGCGAAAGGTAGGTCCTTACGTCTGTCAGCTTGAAAATTGTGTAATTCAGACGAATGAATGAGAGAGCAACGCAGTCTGCGTTTACGGCTTTATGAACGCTGGTAATTTGAAGCACTGCAGTGAATGGCTGTTCTTAAACTCTTTAAATATGCGATATATTTGGCGCACATGTGATGTAGGCTACTGTCCACGAAAAACGTAGGTTTTGTGTCAATCTTCAGTTAGTGCCATATTATGCTTCTCTGAAGTTATGTCTTGGCACATTGATACTGCCAGCATGTTGGATGACACCAGGTAACCAGGAAATAGTCCTTGTAACGTGTGCGTACGACAAGGGTAGGATGATGGGGCGACATGTGCTGATAAGATTTCGAAAATGTAGGATGTCTGCTTGTAAAATAAATAATGATTGAAAAATTAGTTTTGCTGTCTCTCCCAAACTTGAATCAACACCTACAACGGACAATTGCTGTAGCTTAAGGTTACGTGCCAGCACCGACCGGGCACATCGTCAACTATTATAATTATTGTGACTGCAAGTTTGTTAACAATGATCAAAGGATTCTGTGAAAGCATATGTGTGGGGTGCATGTTCAAGAATGTATTTTGATTCTCACACGTTTGTATTTTGTATTCTTTCAGGGACTAAAACAGATTGTGAAACCGGTCAGTTTCAGTGTAAAAACGGAAGATGCATCCCCACTCCTTGGAGATGCGACGATGACGACGATTGCTCTGATAACAGCGATGAGGAAAACTGTCGTAAGTAGTCTACCCGTTATTATGAACGAATATGTGTTACGGATTACGTTGAAATTTCCCTCGGCTCAATGAGCTGCTTTGCAAGGAGCGCGTTCCCATACATCAGGAGGAGCATGCTGTATTTCCAATTAAAGGTGCATGTGTACTGCTCACGTTATCGGGTAATTTGAAGTGGAGATTTAAGAAATAGCTTGGTCTGAGTGGCACATTGTGAATTCCCGAAAAAGGAAGCTTGTTTCAACCTTGTATTCTTGTGTTATCTAAAACGCGGCTCTATAGTGGATTTCAGCAAGAACGAGCATTGTCCTATAAGAGTAACTGAATTCAGTCGTTTTTTAGGGGATGTAGAGTATAAGCCACTCCATAAACAATTAGAATGCATCCCTGAAGCATTTGTTTTCGTTATAATTAAGAGAGCCATTGCAATGACAGTCTGCTGATCCGGTTGATTTTCAGGAAACTCCAGAGTGCCGTTAAATGTTTTTTCTTCTAAGCAGGCTAACGGGTTTAGAAATGGCACTTTCTCTAGCGTGGACAATTTAATTTCCATCATTTTAACATGTAGCGCCGGTGTTGTACCCGATTCAGCCCCCCCGTCAGAATAAGCCCCCCCCCCCTGTTCAATTCTACTAGGAAGGTGTCACATGCATGCAACTCACTGTGCTTACTCATACTAGTCCCATGTCTGTACTCTGAAAAGCATTTGATGATCGGATCAACAGAATTCTTTTAAATAGTGAAATCGTAGTATAGTATTTTTCCATGCGTTTATTTAGGCGAACTGCTTTCCTTTCCGATCAAGGGGGGGGCTTATTCGGACGGGGGGGGCTGAATCGGGTACATCAAATGCTTTTCAGAGTACAGACATGGGACTAGTATGGGTAAGCACAGTGAGTTTCATGCATGTGACACCTTCCTAGTAGAATTGAACAGGGGGGGGCTTATTCTGACGGGTGGGCTGAATCGGGTACAACTTTTTTAGACTACTTATTCGTGCCATTGAAGCTATGCTGCATACCACAGTGTATTAGGGTATTATAACCCCTGCCATAATGTTTAGGTAGCCTGTTGCAGGGGGGTTTGTCATCAGCTGTTAAATACAAAGGACTTATTGTCATTGGTTTGTTATACAGTTGTCACACTACTAACCGTGCGCCTTGAAATATGCTTTGGGAGATCGGTAAAAGATAGTATCGAGAGTATTTCAGCACATCTAAAAAAGTGTGCTTTTTGTTCTGTGTATACATCCACATCCGTTTATCTTGATTATTTCCCACCCTTTCTAAGACGTCCCCAATCTGAATAGATAAGGAATCTGAAAAAAGAGTCTGAAAGCCGGGTGTTGCTCTCGAGCTGTTTAAAGACACCTCTCACATGCCATGGTTGGTCCAGCTCCCTCATGTTGCATCAGCTGACACCTCAGATTAATCCAGTGGCGTGACCGGGTGCCAGTGTAGTGCCCAGTGGCCCCGTGCCACCCAGTAGCCTATGCCAGTATGCTGCTCTAATGCCATCCAATTGACACTCAGTAGTAGAGAACAGTGTCCAAATAAAGGGTCACTGTATAGACAGGCAAGAGAAGGTGGCACAGTTCTGTTTTGTGCCCTCAGTATTGGCTCCTTAGTCATTTTTACACTTTATTTAGTTTAATACAGAGGAACAGAAAAGTAAGCAAACACACAGATTGACAGAAAATAATACAAAAACAATCCATGAACATGCTGGATTGCAATGATTCCACAACCTCCTTAGTCATTTTCAACATTTGCAGCAGCTGTTAGCTATCTCTGCCCAGCTCAAGTAGAGTGAGAATCCTCTTTTTGCAGAATATAAATGCAAACAAAGGTAGGCAAATATAAGTAAAAAAAAAAAAAAAAAAAAAGTGTTTAGAAAAGTATGAATCTAGCCATGTTATCAAATCATATTCATTGACTTGACAGGTTGCAGATGGATAGGAACAGTTCTCCAGTTCACCGGGCAGATGGATCTTGTCAATCTTGCCAACCTTGTCTTTTGCGCTCAACTAGGGGCACCTCTTACATAGGAGCCAAACTGGTTTTCTGGTTGGTCCCAGATGCACTCTAGAATGCCGGCATAAACACCAACCCTGACGCCAAACTCAGAAGACAAAACTTGGCTGTTTGATCCAGAAAAATGTGTTATAACATATAGACAGAGCTTAATAGCTCATGCCATGCACATTTGCCTCAGTGCGTAGGTCATGATTGCAGTCCTTGAGCAGTGACTCAGCCTCTTTGCACGGGAGAAGTTTCATAGCAAGGGGATGTATTGATCTCATCCTGTTATGACATAAGACTGTGCCTCTGCGTGTTGCTGGAAGGCATGTTGGTATCTTTATTAAATGTTTCAGCCGTATGTATGTTTGTGTGGATGCAAATAGGCTTTTGTGCTCAGGGCACAATGCCAGGGCACTCTGGTTGTGCTGTGCCTTCTCCTTTCTTTCTTGTGTGTGTGTGTATGTGTGAGTGTGTGTGTATGTGAATGAGTGAGAGAGCCAGAGAGAGAAAGAGGGAGAGAGAGAGAATGAGGGAGGGAGGGAGTATGAGAGTAAGCTTGGGGCTGACCGTGTCTGAGAGGCAGAGTTTATTGTAGTGGGGGATGAGGCCCTTCAGAGATGAGGCATCACAGCAGATTTCACGCCTTTCTGTGTCTCTGAGTCCCAGGACTAAGACACCCTCAGCACAAATATAATGAGAGGCTGCTGGAGACATGTCAGACCGCTGCACCCTGCTCATGCTCTCTCTTTCGCTTTCCTTATCTTTCTTTCTTTCTCTCTCACGCTCTGACTCTCACTCTTCTACCTCTCTTTCTCTCTCTCTATCTGTATTTCTTCCCTCACTCATTTCTTCCTCTCGCATGTGTCTCATTTATTTTTGGTATAATTTAAACACAAAGTGAGTGTTATGCATCTTTATTGTATCTGTATATTTCATTTTAAGAGTTTGCTGTTATCTTTGTTTTTTCTTTGTTAGTCTTTCTGTTTTCTGCCTTGCTCTTCTTGTGTCCACATTGCTTTCATAAGGTTGAAGCCCAACCCCCAAGGGCCATGCTTTTGTCCTTACCATCAGAAAACACACAGACACACAAACACACACACATACACACATTCACACACACTCACACACACACACACACACACACACACACACACACACACACACACACACACACACACACACACACACACACACACACACACACACACAGACACACACACACACACACACACACACACACACACACACACACACATGCAGAAAGAGAGAGAGAGAGAGAGACAGAGACCTTGACTTTAGAATATTTGGAGGGTACGGTCATGAGAGACATCTTCAGGGATCAAAGTTCATTCAGTTAATCAATTGCCCTTTTTCATTGGTGCATTTTACTGGATCAATCACAGTAATGAAAACACAGTTTTCCATAGCAGCGGACTGATATGTCATGTTGTCCTAGCAAGACAGCTCAACTGAGCAGTATGGTGGGGACGTCAATCCCCGCACCCCCACACTAGGTCACAGTGGACAGGAGTCGCCTTTGTGTTTCACTGTGTAACATTATGTAGCTAATACATAGGGCATGTTGAGAGCTTATATGACAAATTGAAATCGGAGACCACTTGAACCTTTCATACACTGACA
>NC_137921.1:32809189-32811689 GCF_963457725.1 Sprattus sprattus | reverse complement strand
CAGTGAGTGAGTAGGATATACTCACACATAGCCAGCATTCAGAATAAGCATGGAAGTGTTTTTTTTTTGGGTGGTTGTAATCCTGACGTTCTGCACTGGGGATAGTGTACCATTTCCTATGAGGTTATTCCAAATATAGTCTCTGGAGTCTATCTGTCTTGGGTTTAAATTAGTGGAAATCTTGACAAATTGTCATTTTATTGGCCATTCGCCATTTTTCTTTCTATGTTATAGATACAGAGTAAGTGAGAGAGAAAGAGGGAGAGAGGCAGTCCCGCTTTAATTAAAATTCCTTGCAGTCACCATGAGTAATTATTTTCACTTCAGCTTCCTCTGGTACTCATAAATATTAAAGCTTTTACAATATCTTACCACCACCCACCTGGGGAATCTTATATCCGCCTGCATACTTTGTCTTGGAGATTTTTTTTTTTACAGCAATCGGATCCTGGCCTCAAATAAACCAGGCACCTCTCACAAACTTCAAGACCTGTGTAACATTTTATACTTTCCTGATTCTTGTAATCAGTACTTGAGCACACAGTTTAAAGACTGCTATCAAACTCCCATCGCTCGTTATTCAAGCCGCCGTGTTCCCAGGAAGCTGAGAGCTGGGGAAACTGGTACACGAACAGCCCGAGTGGTATTCTTAAAAGGAGCCAGAATGAAGCGAGCAGCAGCTTTGGATGGCACACAGACAAGCGAAAGCCCTTCATCTTCTCACATAGAAGCAGATCAATGTCGGTTTATCCTCGAAAAAATCATTTTAATACAAGTAAATGAGCCTAATGATGATCGTCTGGAAGAAGCTGCTTTTTTCCTCATGTGTCCGGCCGAGGGGATTATTAATGCAGGATTATTGACCAGAATGATTCGTCTTGGCTCAGTGGACTATTAGTATTCCTCGTTGGGAAGGCAGTGAAGTGGATGACAGATAAAACTAGAGGCAAATTGGAGAGAATTAGACGACGGAGGACATGAAAAGCTTCAGACCGATGATGCACTGAGATTTGTTGCAGGGGAGAAGCTTCAAGGACGTAATATATCTTTTCTCATGGCCTCATGTACAACCATTCCTCCCATCCATGTCTCGTCAACCTGGATCACATAATGGGTCCTGTTGGCAGCATGCTGGTGAACGGCTCCTGTGATTCCTCTGCATCAGGAAAGAATGTGAAGTGATTGCAGATCTTTGAGGGAAACACAAGACCGATCACAGGGGCTGTATAGATGCTCCGTGGGGACTGGGGCGATATCAAGGGGCCCGGCGTCCTAATTGAATTAAATGAACGTGGGGCTTATGAGGCGCTTATTAAATTAGGTAAACCCCTCAGACTGCCGGGGGATACCTCCACGTGCTGCCGCAGCCATTTGTGAAGGCTGGGCTCGCCTAATGAGATCGATCCCCCTCTCCCAGTCCCCGTTAGTAAACAGAGCTTGTGGGTTGGGATAGGATGAGGTTTGTGTGTGTGTGTGTGTATGTGTGTGTGTGTGTGTGTGTGTGTGTGTGTGTGTGTGTGTGTGTGTGTTTGTGTGTGTGAGGACGTACTGTAGTCCTGCCCTGGAAAGTGGTGTTTGTTTAAATCTTTCATAGCTGTGTGTGAATAATGTTGCTCTGTACTCAAGCTGAAATAATATGTGATGCGGTTGCTCATTGCACTGATCTTTGGGGGGTACACACATACGCACACACACACTCTGTCAATTCATAGGCTTTGCTCCTCCACCGCGGTTCACCGTTTTCCATTCTTTCAGAATGACTCCTGCCTGCCAGTTAGTGCTTGTATTAACATTTAAACAACATTTACCAAAGCTTTTGAACACACTGAAAATGTAGGAGGCAAATTAAATAACCACCTTTTCAAAATTAAAGCAGTGCTTGGTTGGTGTAGTTTTCCATTAATTGGCTCTCCAGCTGGGAGGGTAATTAATGTTTAATTGAGTGCTGTATGGCAATAAAACTGATTGACAGCACATTTCTATTCACTAGCTACTCCTCCATTAACCCAAAGGTCTTGTTAGCTTACGCAAAATGTCACACTTATCTTTGATTCTTTGAATTGGAAGTAAACATTGGTAAAACAAAAAAGTTATTATTTCAAATCTCATAATGGGACTGTTAATGTGGAAAATAAAATCTGCCCTGACAAGCTCTCTCTTCTGACTGATATCCTCGGTGCGGTGCAGAACAGAAGTAAAATGTCATATTTAACCATGCCCGCTAGCCAGAACAGGGGTGTGGTGCACATACTGTATGTGTGCAGTGGTATACTGTGTGTGTCTCCCAGCATGAAATAGTCTGTCAGCTGGTATACCTCCTGTCTCATCAGCCATCGCAGTGTGTGAGTTTGTGTGTGTGCGCGTGTGTGTGTATGTGTGTGTGTGTGTGTGTGTGAGAGTGCGTGTATGTGTGTGTGTGTGTGTGTGTGTGTGTGTGTGTGTGTGTGTGTGTGTGTGTGAGTGTGAGTGTATGTGTGTGTGTGTGTGTGTGTGTGTGTGA
>NC_137921.1:32797665-32800165 GCF_963457725.1 Sprattus sprattus | reverse complement strand
GTTTCCCACTGATAACAGCACAGGGAGACATTCTACCGCCGCTCTCTTCTCTTCCTCCTGCTACTCCATTTTAGTTTCCACTTTTTCGCTTGTCATTTCTCACTCGTTTGTTGCTCCTCCATTCATTAAACCCTAATCTTCTCCGGGGCTCCTCTGTGTCACCCTCGCCTCATTGTGCACGATCGATGTGCTGCGTGCCACCTTATTATGCCACGTCGGCCCCCTCCACCTTATCAGCCCCATGGATCTGTACTTAATGAATGTCAATCCTCTTTAGGTGTTCATTTATTTCAGTTTTTTCTTTCTCTTCCCTTTCCCCCCCCTCTACCTCTCTCTCTCTTAATCTTCCAGCATCCAAATCCTGAGCGTGTCTCCTTGCCATCTCTGTGTGGCTGCCTGTGTTTGTTTCAAAGGCATCCCGGCCCTCTGATCCCCCGGCGCGATCTGCAAGCCAAATGGAGGCGGTGACCTTCCCTTTCATGGCCCGCGTCCTTGTGGCCGTGTAGTCGGGTGGACTTGACTGAAATGAGCAATGATGATATGCCAAAGATAGGAGCTAATTTCTCCTGATGCGTCCTGACACGTGCCCCCTGACTTGAAAACTGACCATGATGGTTTTTTGATGATGGTGGTTGAAGTACGGCGTGGTCGCTCAGACTTTCTCTTTCTCCCGTATCTGGGCTGATTAGTGTGGCCGTGCTTCTCTGTAACAGAGAGCTGGAACGGAAGCTGCAGCTTGGAGTCTTAATTAGTATGACTGGTGAGAGGGAGGGGGAGACGGAGCAGTGGAGGTGATCTCTGTCCTGCAGGCACCGATTTGTCAACGCCGGAGAGGAACGGAAGGTGATGCGACTCCTCTGTCTGCTCGGCTGCAATGAGAGGGTGAGAGAGAGAGAGGTGGAAAGAGAGAGAGAGAGAGAGAGAGAGAGAGAAAGAGAGAGAGAGAGAGCGTGTGTTCCACCGGGTACACTCAGTACCGGCAAACACCTCCTCTCTTCTCACCTCGCTGTCATGGCCACAGGCATACTCATACTCATGCTTCGTCACCACTCATTCTGCATGAATCAACATCAGGGTTAGGGGGTTCACATTCCCCAGCCTTGTTTGGCCTGGTCCGTCTGGGTTTCCAACACACAGAAAGAAACGCATGTTAGCTTCAGCAGTAGCGGCGTGCTACGTGTTTTTTTTTTTTTAAACATCGTCCAGAGGGACTGGGTCGATTTTAACACCACTTAGCCTCGTCTTTAGCTCCTCTGGCTCATCGCTCGCTCGCAGTGTCATGTTTAGTTATGCCACATTAATAAGAGATACCTTGCCTGCCTTATTTATTTTGCATGACACAGCACAACGCGCTGCCAGCCAGCGGGAGGCCTTTAGGGCTGAGGGCAGGAGGAGAGTTAGCGTGTTAGCGGCCAAATTAGCAATGATTGTGAGGCAGGTCTGCCGAATGGCAGATGAGGTGAGGAGAGATGAGAGTTGCCCTGCACTCGTCTGGGGGCTGCCAGAGGGTAGAACACATATTAGTCTGTTTTTGCTGTCAGTCTTCTCTCTCTCAACCATTCTCGATTTCTGCCAACCAATTATATTTGGGCTCGCAAAAAAACTCCTGCGCCTTGTTTCATTAAATAATACATAGACTTTGAAATAGTTTGAATCGATCGCATCGGACAAACTGTTTGGAAGGCTCGAAATGAATTATACTGTTGATGTCAGATTTCTCTTGGTGCTTGGGTGTTGTTGTGTTGTTATAAATGAGAATGAAGTGCTTGGCTGTCACTACTCCCCTCTCCCTGGGTGGCTATTGAATAAGCAGAATATATCATGTGGTTGGCAGGAGAATTCTCACTACAAAGGGCGAGTCAGTAATGCACTTGGAAAGGTGACATATCTGATCCTTGCCTGGTGACAAGCTCTCTCCCTGAGTGCCCTTTGCTCTGTTCTTTCACACTGTCTCTCACACTCTGTTATGGGCGCGTTGTGTGAATTTATCCCTTGTTCGTCTGGGTTTATGGTCGGAGCCGGGAGCTGAGTTGACTAAGCCGTAGGCTGCGACGGCTCATCCTGAGCTGGACGGGAATGGGGATGTCATCTGAGGGTAATCTGGTCTGGAGAGCCGTCGCTGAACGGGGGATCTTCTGATTAAAAGGATGTGAGTGCTAATGGGATGAAGGTGGCTGGTTGCCGTGGCTGTGGCTGGGGTGGGGATTAGCCTCCTGGTTTATAAATCCAACACCTCCCTGTAATGGTGCGGCTGCCCGTTACCGCAACTGTAATACATTCAGAGGTAAAAAGAATCACACTGGACATCGCAGAGTACGAGCTCACCGTTTATTCACACACAAACACCATAAGCATATCTCACCGTGATTGGGACGGTATCCGTGAAGATACACACAACAGGCATGCTTTGACTGAAGAGCCTTCCACTAAACGTGTGGCAGGCGGTGTACGGAGCTGTGCGGTGGCGGTGGCCGGGGTAATAAAAAACCTGCGCAGAACA
>NC_137921.1:32765165-32792665 GCF_963457725.1 Sprattus sprattus | reverse complement strand
GTTCTCTCTCTCACTCTCTCCCTCATACTCCTTCTCCTCATAGTGTGGAGATGTTCTCTCTCTCTCTCTCTCTCTCTCGTCCTCCTTCTCCTCAGCTCTGCGCGCTATTCCCTTCACTCCCTTTTCATACGCATCCTCTCTCCTCTCTACTTCATATCTCCGTCTCTCTTTCCCCCCATCTCTCTCTCTCTCTCTCTCTCTCTACACTCATCCTGGGTATCTGAAGATGCACATGTGATAAGATCTCACACATGGATCACCACGCCAAGCGCCACCCTTCAAGAATGGCAGATGTCCGTCAAGGCGTTCCAGTTCACCATACAAAGAATCGTTAATGCCAGTCCTCACAAACCCGACAGATCACTGCACTTTCTTACACCTCCCCAGTCCTACCACACCCTCTGTCTTGCTAATAAATCATGAACTCCACCAGTCGTTCCTTTTTTAGGGATGTTTTGTGTGATTTTCTTTGAACTTGCTTTTGCTCAAAAGCCCCATTGTGAGAAATTCAGACCGCCTTTTGTCTTTCCTCTCATGCTTTTGAAAGAATCGATTCTGTGCCTAACCTCCTGAGCAGATGATTGAATGTGAATGTGGCGCTTGGATTGGCTCTGGATGTCTGGGCTGGGGCGCGCTCTCTGCAGACGGTTGGCCTCCTGTTGGTACTTCAGAAAGTCGGGTTTACCCGTGTAGCCGGAAGCGCGGTGCATCGTCTCTTTAATTGGTAGAACAACAGCAGGCCCTGTGGGTGGAGGAGAAAACGGGGTTAATTAGTCCCCGCCGGCACTCTCCCCGCGTCTGTTCCCGCACGTGCCAATGACACTCTGATAGCCGACCGCGGAGAGGAGCCCAGGAGCCCACGCCATGAGCGGACGTATGGTCCCCCTAACCACTTGTGCATGAGCGGACGTATGGTCCCCCTAACCACTAATGCATGGTTCTGCCACAGATTCATTAGTTAATGCTTGATGCCTGCCCTCGCTCCTTCTTCAACTTTCATGTTGTTTATTCAAACAAGATTAATTTAGCTTGTGATGTGGCACCTGTTTATGGCTCAGCCGTAAAGTTTCACAGATTTGTTATGGTGCTTATGGTGGTTCTGCGTCTTAGATTTTTTTATTGTAACCAAAAAAATATGACCTTGTCTTGTCAGTCCCCCCCACAGCAGATTGCTGATTAAGCCAGTGTTCTGGTGTGTCACCTGGCCATGTGTGTGTGTGTGTGTGTGTGTGTGTGTGTGTGTGTGTGTGTGTGTGCGCGTAGGGTACACAGCCCTCTGCCTTCTTACCCCCCAGTGGTCCCCTCACCGTCTGGGAGTGCAGATACCCTTTTCTGAATTCATTAGCCCTGGCAAGGGCATCAGGAGAGCCTCAGGGGTCTGGGAAAGGTGTTGGATTATGGGTAAAAGGGTAGTTACCTTTGTGTATCACCTGGCCATGTGAGCATATGGGCCAATCACTCTCCTGGTTTATCTCATTGAGATGATATGGCGTCCATTAAACACCCGCCTATCCATTACACAACTGCCTGTGCAGGATCGTAAAGACGTTTTGAGGCAGATTTCGGAAAGCGCTTGCCATACAGTGCGTTAAGCTAGAGATATAATATCCATACCTGGTGATTTACTGCCTGTTTCTGCAGTCGGAGCTTCATGAACCTGGGAAAATTCGAAAGGCTTGACAGAGACAAAATTGTTGTGACTGTAAGTAGGCCTCTGACATCCCTTCACGGCTCCCTCTACTACTCATTAAACATGGCAAGGCTGTTTCCCGCGTCGCCGGCACAGTAATGGCAGTCGTGATCCTGCAGTATTCATCTCTTCTTTTTTCTTCATCTCCTTTCAATTCTCCGGTGCCACATTGCTTCAGTGTTTTCATATCTTCAGAGCCAGCTGCGCTGGGGAAAAGGTCAAGGTGTGGCGTGTCTGACAGGAGATGGTCGATCCTGGCCACACGGTGTGTGTCTCTCTCCTCCAGGGCAGAGAGTGAGCTGTCAGAGAGCAGGCTTACGTAATCTCACAGCACTATCGCCTCTGCCCACAGCAATCTGGCCTGTCAAAGCCTCATACTCCTACTCCTGTCCAGAGACAGAGAGAGAGAGAGAGAGAGAGAGAGAGAGAGAGAGAGAGAGAGACGATCTTACTGTTGTCCAGACAAAGAGAGAGAGAGATAGAGAGAGGAAGGGAGGAGAGGGATGTGATGAAATGTGATTCATGTGAAAAAAATAAATAGTGAAAAGAAAGGGATGAGATGAAAGAGATGAAAAGTGAACGGGTGCGGGAGTGAGTAAATAGAGACGGCATCCTCTTGTTGTTCCAGATGAAAATGATCTATCTCCATTACACTGGCCAGGCCCCCTGAACAGATCGGTAGACCTTTATGCCTTCAGAAGTCTTATGTCAGCATTACACAACAATGCTTAGATAATACAGTGAGATGGCTCAGGCCCCGGCCCCCTGTGTGTGTGTGTGTGTGTGTGTGTGTGGGTGTGGGGGTGTGTGTGTGTGCGTGAGTGTGAGTGTGAGTGTGAGTCAGTGTGAGTGTGAGTGTGTGTGTGTGTGTGTGGGTGCGTGCAAACATGCATGCAAACGTTTGTGTGTGTTTGTGTGTGTGTGTGTGTGTGTGTGTGTGTGTGTGTGTGTGTGTGTGTGTGTGTGTGTGTGTGTGTGTGTGTGGACACAAACGGCATAGAGAATGGGATTCAGGCACAATTGGCTCCACGGACATGTTTCCTGGGCCTCATACATATTTAAGCACAGGTGATTTTCAGCAATGCATTACAAACACATGTATTTATCAATATGAATGCTGATGTGTGTAGACCCTGTAGGACGGTAGACTGCGCTTCCTAGGATAGAAGGTGAGGAAATGGATCCATCTCCGTGGAGTGAGAGAGCGGAGTGGAGCGCAGCGCAATAAGGTTGGAGAAGCACTTTGAGGTGGTGCAATTGTGGATGAAATGAGCCACATTCATCAGAGGCTAACGTTGGCCAGTGTTTCCACAGCTTTCCCTAGGTTGGTCAATAATTGATTACCACATGGCAGGGGAGAAATATTTCAAGCAATCTAGGAGAGGTATTAAAGTGATATGTCAGCTATGTGACACTAAGCCCAAGCAGTGCCAGCTCAGTAGCACTTATCTGGCTTTAAACCGGAGCAAGTGGCCACCTATTCATCATTATTCAAATAGTGGTGCTGATCTCATTTATAAATACTATTTGAAATGTTATGAAAGTTACTTTAAATTTGCACATTCACTTTTTGAGGAATGGGATTAAAAGTCTCCCATGTATAGGGAATCCCTGATCGTTTTTTAGAAGACTAAGTAAGGCATTTTACAGTTAGGTCTATAGGGAAAGGTTGCCCCCCTGTGTACATTTTTTTGTATAATTGGAGTTTGACTTTTTGTTTGTTTCTAAGTAGCAAAGTGGTGCAATAGTGAAGTAGGACTCTGTGTTCCATCTCTCGGTGACGCCGGCTCTGCTGTCCCCTTTCTTCGTGCCCTGAAGCTGTAGTTTACCTGAGCTTGGGTTATTCAGGAAATGATGGTGCGTCAGTGTCCCGAGGGAAAGTTCCACTTTCTCTTTCTAGTATCTATTCATCTCTCTCTGTCTCTCTCTCTTTCTCTCTTGTCCCCTCCTCTCTCTCCCTTGCTTGCTTTTTGCTCTCTCTTTTTCAGCAACGTGACAGTGACTCATCACTTTCCACACAACACAGACGTTTTTTCCCCCCCTGTCCTCATCCAACAGCTCTGATCTTTTTTTCTTCTTTTTGTGTTAATCCCTGTTCATCCAGTCGATTACAGACATGACTATTGTAGTGCTCCTGTCATCTCATGTTGCCCACAGCCTTGTAAACGAGCACAAGCATGGTGCCAGTGGGCCCGACCCGGCGCATTGTCCTTGTCTGGAACAGGTCGTAACCGCTTGGGGAAACAGTGAAGGCGCTGAGGCTTTTCTAGAACACCGAGACATTTGTCCTCTTCCTCAGCTTCCTCTGACCTCAGTTAGAGGCTGGTGGAATACACTGCCAAGCCAGTTCGCAGACACTGTGTGCATGTAGGCGTTTGTGTGTTAGTTATTGACCAATTAATCGGACCAATTAAATGCCATGTTGACATGATTGGTATCAGGTGAGGCCTGCACCCACGAGGCTGAGAAACATTTCTGCAGGCACATCTGCAGGGAGCCTTGTTAGTGTGGCTTCTGTGGAAGAAATGTAGTGCTCCCCATTGTGTCAATTTCGCTGTTCAGCAGACGTCAATGCTGGATGTTACATAACCTGACAGAAAACGGTAAGACTAAAGTGTCTGTTACATATGAAACCCACATCAATGTCAGTAAACTTGACATAGCAGAACCACCTGAATATTTGAATATTCTGTGAATGCCTGGATGAGCACTTCTTTGTGGGCATTGTAAAACACAGGTGATTAGGTCTTTCTGTTTAGATTTCTGTTTAAGTTTCTTTATGAATAGATATGGCTCTAGAGCAGGGGCTTCAACGTTTTTCAGGCCAGGGACCCCCAAACTGATGGCGAGATGAGCAGGGACCCCCTACTATATAAATTGCATAAAATATTGTTTATAATATACTAGGCCTAGTGCCAAAAAAACATAGCTACCCTGTTATTGTGTCGATGGCACACATCCTCCCACATTAGTGAGATGTATCTTCTTTTCAATTACTCCTGACTGACACGATCCAACGGATGACGGAGGAGGAGTCTGGCGCATGGAGTTGTGTTGACAACATAGATGTTATAGTGAGATTGACAGGTCAACAAACCAATCACACCGCTAGCAAGTTGTTAAGATTGTAGGTAGTAGCATGCTAACATTAGCTAGGAGGCTCACACACCTCGCAAATCCTCACTTATTTTTCAGTTACAATTAACGTTTTTTGACCTTTTACAGTGTCTATTTCTCTTTATTATTATTTTTTTTTAAATCTAAGCAAAAAAATGTTTGAAAAAGAGTTGGTCCGCCATTTTTATTTTTTACCTTCGCGCTCTATAGACTTGAGCAGAAACGCGATCTGATTGGCTAGTGCCTGTGCATGAAAGGTGCTGTGAGTGAACCGGTGCCCAGCTTGAAAGAGCTCCTGTGGGTAGCTGTGGGTGTCGATTGGACTGAAAGATAACGTCTTCTCGATCAATTGATACGTTCGCTACAATATGTTGGATTTATATTAATGTAAATTTAAAGGGAATAAATACAATTCTGATTTGGAAGACATTTAAATTTGTGGGAAAAAAAATTGGTTGATTTTTTTATTTATTTATTTTTTTTAGAAATATTAAAAAAAATTATCTTATCAACCAAAGATTTCGCGACCCCCCTGCAGTACCTCCGCGGACCCCCTGGGGGTCGCCGACCCCCTGTTGAAGACCCCTGCTCTAGAGTGTTAAAAGAAGAGTCAAAAGCAGTCAAATTCAGCCGAGCATAAGCTCTTCTGTCCTCAAGATGTTTAAAACCAAGTGCATAATGGCATTAATAGCATGTTAACAAACTGCAGTGGATCTAATTTGCTGTTCACATCTGCTTTCAACATAGACACCACACATTTTATCAAGGTTACAGGATCTTACAGATAAGCTAAGTTGTTCAGTTTCCAGCTTGCATACCGTTGCTCTTACTGTGAACTGTCGGCTCTATTTATCATTCACAAACACATAAATGCCGCAGTCTCTGCTTTTCCCTGAAGCTGCTGTTCTGTGTGCCTGGGTAAGGGAAAAACCTTCCGTGTCAACCAGAGAGCTGACAATGTCAGAGTGAAGCCAGGTCTCAGTAAGCACTATAATGCTTGCTCCCCGATACTCGTACAAGACCATGGCATTACTGCGGAGATACTCGATTTTATTTAGCAGTAATCTTATATTACTTAACATCACTGCTGGCAGGGCTGGGCCATGTCCGCACTGACACACTCGCTGTCTGATTCTCCCTCTATGACCTCTTCTTTGCCGGTTTCCGCTTTGGGCCGGCTGAACTCTGATGGTTGGCACGGTAACAAATACGCCAGAAGAAATGGCAGGAGAAAAAGTCCCAAACAAGCCGCCGTAAATGTCTTACTTTCTTATCACGCATGAACACAAAAATGCAGACAGGCCTCAGGACACTTCATTAAAAGACTACAAAAATAATGTAATAAAGTTCAGAATGCATAAAAAGCCCAACTCTGAGCCACAGCAGCAAGAGAGAAACGGATTAACTGTGGACATTAATATAGTTGATACATTCTTTATTTAACATGAGGGCACTGCAGACAGAGTGCAGATCTACTTAAGCAAACAAGACAATGGAGACAACAGTGTTAAATAAATGTGCATTTAAAGTCAGCTATGTTGTCTGTGTTGTGTATTATTAAATTGTTGTGAGATGCAACAAAAAAAATAACCTAACAAAAACATGATATCGGCATTATATATCGCCCTATTGGCCTGTTCTCTAAATATCAGAATTGACCAAAAACCTAAACCTTAAGACCTAAAAGGTGTGTGTGTGTGTGTGTGTTTGTGGGGGTGCGTCTCCAGCTATGTTTGTTTGTTTGTGAATGTTGGGTGTTTTTTTTACATATATTTTGCATATTTTTTATGCCTGAGGCATGAGTTTCTCATTTAAAATAGACAGTTAAATAGACAACTATAGATAGGCATGCAGTGGAAATTCCTCGGCAGCAATGCTGGCGGTGTGGATAAACACGCCTGTGAGCTACAGCGATGTGCCCGTCATACACACGCAACTCAATCAGGTGTACAATAGGCATTACACTGTAGACATCCATTGAGAGGTGCCTGTTGCAATTACCTCCATGGAACAGTCTGGGGATTCACCTGCAGTCTGGTTCTCTGCTGCAATGCTCGCTGGACTGAATGCAGGACATACAGGAGCTGTTGGAGGAATCCTGCTGTAGTAAATGTCTTTATTGTAGGTATGATGACAAAATTTTCAAACACCCCTAAACTCAAAATGGATCACATGACTAGACAGAGCCAGACATTCCCTTTACAATGACACCTGGATTGTGAAAATCAGTTGAGGATTGAGAGAGTTATGGTATTTGTAATATCACCGATTATATCAAAATATTATACATTACTTACAATGGAAGTCATGTGACCGAAAACGCTTATTATTCACTTGTTTTTGCTTGTAACTTCCTCATTTTATCAGATATTTGCATGAAATTTGAACAGAAGGTAGACTTTTGTTAGTTCTTTCAAGTGAAACCATGAACATTTAGTTGGAATGGGCATCAGACCCATGGTACCTCACTGAAAACAACTATAATTAATAAGCGGCCATTCATATTCACGAACGACGCCTGCTGCAGTGCATCTGACAGGACGTTCGCTAATCTACTCATCACAATTGACTAACAATGACTAACAATTTTCCGCGATGTAGTTTAATACTTTCTCGACCATGGATTTCGATGAAATTTCGTATTTACCAAGACAAGAACTATATATTCAAGTCCACCTATCTTTCATCAGTGTCCAAGGCTTTAGATGAAGTCCGCTGACCGGTTGAAAGCCACTCAAATTTTCAGAGAGTTGCGGTGAACTGAAAACACCTCAGGGCTGAAAGCTCGAAATGTCTAACGATTACAGTGGTTGTACTCGATGTAAATACTGACGTATTCAGGACAAACATACTCTCACCAGGCGGCGAGGAGTGAATTTTGTATGACACATATTGACAGTATTAACGCAGAGTGGATCATGTTATTGAGACAACAACCGCTCGCGGCGAACATTCTATGTCAACATACCTATTTATTGTATGGCTCTCTATTGAGGAGGAAATATAAGCTCTCTTTGTGATGTTTCAATCCTTTCTGTTTAGCTACAGGTTTGTGACGCCCTGTGCCAAATGTGTTGGGCACAATTCTTCATTAAAAAAGCACTGCATGAAACAGTGGCTTCTTCCAAAAACAAAGGGAGTTGAATCCCAAGGCTGTGTGAATGGTGTCATTTTTGCAGTGAAAAGAAGAGGCGCCACAGCCACTGAATTGTATTTGCCGAAGGTAGTCGACTCGGTGCACAGCTGAGATTTATAGAGCAAGGGCTCCAATGAATGTTTTTTTCTCTGCTTGAGTTTAATGTGTCTTGGTGCGATTCTTGTCTTTGCCAGCGCTTTTAAGATAAGGGTCCCTGGATATTCCTTAGAATTCGTTTTTTTTCTCTGTGTGTGTATGTGCGCGTGCGAGAAAGCGAGATTGTCTGTGTGTGTATGAGCAGGTGTGCATGTGGGTGTGAGGGAGAGTGTGTCTGTGTGTGTGTTTGTTTGTGTGTGAGGGAGTGTGTCTCTGTGTGTGATTGGTTTGTGTAAGAGAGATTGATGTGTGTAGGCAGGTTTGTGTGAGGGAAAGAAAAAGCTTAGTTTCCACTGCAGGTGTCTCCGTCTGCCATGGAGGTGTCTTCTTTGCGAATTTATGTTGTCAGAGTACCTCACACACACATTCACGGAGAATTAAGTCCCAGCACAATACAGAGTAATGAAATTCTCCGCTGTCACAGAGGCTTACGTGTCTTCTAAAACGTCCTCTTTTTTATATGTGCCTTTAATAAAAGTAGGATTAGGGTGTTGGAGCTCATACTGTATAATAGAAAGTAGCGCACTAGCCAGACTGAAGATCACTAGTACCTCTCTCACATACGGAACTCATAGATGTATCGGATAAAAACAGCACAAGATAGATGACAAATCATCATTCGCACTCTCTGGTAACAATAAAGTCATGGGTGCCATGTGTTCCCACCTGACTGTATTCAACAGGAGCACAGAACCCAAAACTTCATAATATTAAAATAGCAACAAATAAATGGATTTCAGGGTGAGTAGGAATCACATACAGGAGGTATGGAGACAGATTACAGAAATTGCTATTCTTCAGAACTGCATTTCTGGAGTAATCATCTAGATTGGGGTCTCAGTCTCCTGGTACACACTTGGCAAATATTGCACAGCCAAGTGTCTTTTTCTTGGATGGATATTTTTGTACGTCTGGCGAGCAAATTGGAGATTTTAAATTGGGCATAAAATCGGTTGCCAAATATCACATTCAGGACTTCAGGACTGCAGCGCATGAACACATCTTCAAATCGAGCTGGAGTGAGGTTTAAGGCTGCCGCCGTCAAGGGTTTTGTCATCAGATATGCGTGTCAACCACTGTAAGCAAACAAGCCGCAGTCAACAAACATGACACAAAATGGGCGATAAACAGACTTTTTGCTTTTGGCTCCTGTCTGAGGGGATTCACCATCAAGTGATTTGCTCTTTTCAAAGGAGGAAAGATGTTTTCCCTTCCTGGTCATACGTAAAGGACATATTTAAAATAAGCAAGCACTGAATAATATGCATAGAGGTTTGCCAGTATTGGCAAGTGATAGTAGTGAGAGTCATAAGGCATTGTTGTGGACATGGGTGTGCCAAAATCTCTTTTTCAAAAGCTAAAGTTCCTCTGTAGGTGAGCAATTCAACCTTTTATCTTCTTTGTTGTCTTTTTTCTCCCTCCACTTGACACGTCTGTGTGTTCAGAGGCATCCAAACCTTCCCCTGCATCACAATGTGAGCGTTCCTCTGGGCCACCTTGTATTATACTGTTTCTCCGGCTATGTCTGCTTTTGTGGACCAGATGGCTGCTTTATGTTACACAACAGGCCAAAGCAAGTGCCAGAGATTTGTGGCTATTATCAGAGAAAAACCTGGAGTTGTTGATGTGCTTCCAAAAGTCGGAGGAGCACAAACATATGTAAATTTACAATCGCACCTATGAAATGCTAAACAGAGGTTGCACTGGACTTCAGCCAATTCATTATTTGAACTGATTTCAGTTTGGAATATTACACAGGACTCTGAAAAAATGTACGAGGACCTGTTGTAAATGTAGCCGACTCTAGTCTTTTCTCTATTTTAGATTATCTGATTATGGTTTCAAAATTAAAAAAAAAAAAAAAAAGAGGAAGGTCAGCGATATTCTTTCACAGATTTACCACATTTCTTGTGCCAGTTCTTTGCTCTTTCATGATGCTGTCTCCATCCTTCCCTCGTCCAGGACTCACCTCCAAAGCAAAGCTGACGCTTAAGTATTGCCATGGCAACCAATTGACTTTTGCAGTTTGTGTTAGCCTCCAGGGGAGAATCGTGATTTTTATTGTCTTGACCGATGGTGCCTAAGTGCACTAAAGCCAGTGTTCTCTGGTGGAAGCCAGTTCAGAGCAGTCTTTGCGTGCGTGTGTGTTACAAACCATAAACATACATTCTACATCATATTTCCTTCTGTCCACTGAGATTTACTTCTAAATGACTATCTGTTACCATCAGCAGTGTGGAAGCCTTCAACCTTAAACAAGGAGAAACAAACCTGGCTCTTAATCTGATCACATATTCTTTTGACCTCTCATGAGTCATGATAGCCTCATGTAAGGACTCTCTTAACTCTGACCGTCTGAAAGAGCAGGTTTGGACCCTTAACCTGTTTGGTTTTGATAGGGTCAACCAGGAGACTATCACCTTTAGGTCAGGAGGTTGGTCACCACTTCTTTGAGGAAATGGCTGTGAAAATGACCAGATATTGTTTGAACAAAGGGATTTGGCTTAAAGGTTCATCTGTTCAAAATAATTCACATACCCTTCATGGATGAACTAGTAAGAGGAGCTCACTTGGCATTCATACACTTGTTGTCTTGTGATGCTAACGCACTTGTTTTTCCTGTTTTTGAAATTAGAGACCCAATATATATATTTATATTTGCATTCACATTCAAATCACCCTCCATTAAACTATCAGCACACTGTATTCTGTTGAAGATAAATAGATAATTGTACAAAATAATGCCTTGAGGTCACACCACACATCGCCCATCGACCATGCAGTGAACGTCTGGATGCTGATGGGAGTAGTCGAGGCAAGGGGGAATGTCTGTGCTAGTGGGCTCCCTTCCATCCCCTCCCCGGTATTGGCAGCGGCTGAGGGTAGCTCACAGATTGCATCCCCTCTCCCTCTCCCTGTAACTCACTGTAATCACTGTGCATAGACAGCCCCCAGGAAGTGTGCAACTCCCTCACTTCTCCGATTGGAAATCAAAAATGTGCATATGCATTTTCTTCTCATTGTTTTGCAGTGTGGATAGCAGAAGGCATCCCTCCCTGTCTGTTCCCATATTTGAATGTGTCTAAAATTTTCTTCTTCATGGCTTTATTCTTGTTTTGTTTTTTTTTGCTTCTTTTTTGCCATATTCTGATTAATCGTATTTTTTTCTTTGTAAATCTGCTCAAACATAGACCAGGAGTGCTCTTGCAGATTTTCAGCCAGCTCTTTGTATAGATACAGTCTAAATATAATAAACCAGCCATGTAGGATCTCCAGGATAGAGTCATACCAGCTTAGTGTCTCTAGTGCCTCTTTGTTCCCAGGCTAACAATGAACTCATACAGACTGCTATAAACAACAACCCCATCAGGCTGAAGGGGCCGTTACATTTCCTGGTACATGTCCATTAGTATGGAGAACCTGGAGTAACGGAATGAGAGACTGGTGGGGGATGGGGGGTGGGGGGGAGTTGGTAAATCAGTGGGCTACTGCAAATGGATTTCTGTCAATATGATTTTTGCCCAGCATCAGTCGGACATTCTGATGTAATAAGCAATTATCCCTCATTTAATAACAGCGTCCTGTGGCCCCACGTGGTCGTCGTCTTATCGTGCCTCTGAGCATTAGCGACCCGCAAGACTGCAAATGAGGCTGCTGTAAATCGTGTGGTGTTGACTCACAGATCATAATTTCAACTTAACTCATGGGAGTCTTAAGTGGGCTGTAAAATAGTGGGAAGCTGGATAAACTGAGTTTTTACTGACAGAATCCCTCTGTAGGGTTCCCCACTGTTGCAGCACGACTGACAGGCCGAGGACACCTGCAGGTTAGCGCATTTCAGGTGGGATGAGGATGATGAGAGGAGCAACAAATCTAGCCTAAAATGCGATCTCCTCAAGAAGCAGACGGAATGTGTCAGGACTTCCTTCTGGTATTGATTCATGCTCCTGTCCTTAATACCAGGCATCCATACTTGTGCAGATTGAGTTTTCACAGTGTGCCCTGTTTAAGGGATACACATCGTCTTCGGAACGAGACAAGTAAAACCAGAAATAGATAGAGTGAAGTGTTTAAAGGCAGGTTAGGCACACTATTGATTGACAGGCAGTGAAATAGAGTGGAAGGAACAACTTTGCCTGGGCCCGGCCAGTGAAAGTGAGCTGATCTCAGCAAAGAGCTTCCTTCAGCAGTGATGCTTTTTTGGGGTGACAGGCTAGCTGATCAATAAGCCATTAGCAACCAAATGAGCAGAGCCCACTCGGGCTCCGTGTAGCGTGACCTTGGCTCCCATCTCTCATCTGTTAACTTTCTTATCTGTGCACCTATTTCTTTTGATGATGTCCGTGGTAGAGCCGACCTCCGCCTAAAAAGACTTTTCAGCGACATGCCAGGTGACTGGGTTTAGCAAACACGAGTCGTGAAATGAGATTTGGACACTATTGTTGTCCGGGTAGTGAACCATTATGTTGCCAGAAGAAAAGGCGCCCGGCCCCCGTACCAACCTCCTCAATTTCCAGTCATCAGTAAATGTAACAGATGCGGCCAGCGGAGATGTGAGGAGCCTATGGCGGCGATACGATGCAATTAATACGAAGGGAATGCCAACGGGCTGCCACACAACCAACAAGGATTTAACAGAATGTGGTTAGCTTAGTAAAACACTGTGTTTACATTTTCTTTTCTCTATGAAGCCTTTCATCTGGTTATGTGCTTCAGGACATACCAGCACACCAGAGATCTTCTTTTTAAGTGTAAGAATTATACTCATTCAGCTGTGGGTCAACAGGATTTATGTGGATTTAACAGTTCAGATAAGCTCCCTGTCACTGATATTTAACTTGTAGTTTGTCATTATAATTGATTTGGGTGAAATATAAAACAACAGTAAACATGTACACTGTGTTCCACTGTCTCTTTGTAATTAACTTTGCAAATTGATTTAATAATTGACATAGTTTCCCCTGGGTAACACCCTGAACATTTTTAGTAGCGGTAGGCTGTTTTTAAACGACTTTGTTTTCGGCAGAGTTTTTTATTGTTGAAGCTTACATGAATTATTATTATTATTATTAATAAAAAGATTAAACATCTTGTTTAAAGTTTTATTTGGAGCAGTCGAAACAGTTTAAGAATAAGGCTACATGCTACAAGTGAAAAACTAAGTTCTTCAACTGATCTCTGGGCCAGATTAAAGGGGTTCTTTGAAAACCTCTAGCGTTCTTTTTCAGATGATGAAAGTGTAATATAACCAAAAAATAATAGATTTTATATAATTTAACACTGCCTGCTCCCGTGTTCAGAGTTGCCAAAGGGCATGTTCCACTTCAAAGGCCCAACTGTCTGGCTTCAAGGGTGCCGCTTCACAACTGTGATTCTAAAGGCTGTCCAAAACATGATCAAAGACATCTTTTCTAGGGGAATGACATTTAATGCAAAATTATTTGGCAATCATTTAATATGTTTATCTGCAAGCATCGAAATGTTTCTTTCTGTTGTTGATGTTCAAGAACATCTTAATGTGGTAGTACATTGGATTTGTGTTGCCTTTGATCCATTGTCTGGGAGACTCTTGTCATTTTGGGTCAGTGTAAGGGCACGGCTCATCGTAGTTCACACTGGCAGCTCCTCTTCTTGGCTGTGATGTTCTCCTGCCCTTCTGCCATTAGAGGTCAGAGCTGCTGTGTCAGAAGGTACCGGGCCTTCTGCTATTAGAGGTCAGAGCTGGTGTGTTGGAAGGTACCGTGCTGCCAGGAGAACATGGGTTCCTGCTGGTCTTCAGCAGCCCAGGCCGGTGATGCCAGCTATGATGCCACCCCACCCTGCAAACGCACATAGCCCAGCTGGCATCCCACACCCACACCAGGAGATGATGAGAGCTTATGCATGGATCAGTAAATAACAAGGGGGAGATTTGGGTTTCCCTTTTGGGTAATGGTGCATGTCCATGTTTATGTGTCAGAGGGTTGGTAGTAGATAGTAATATTAAACTGCTTTTAACATCTTTAGCCACAGGTTCTAGTGTAATTCTCATGGTACTCAGAATGGAAAGGCCTGGAACTTTTATTCCATATATTTCTCCTTGATCTACCTCCGTCTGAAATGGGGGTCAACTTGGCTTGAGTGCTCTCAACAGTCTCTCATTTTGGCTCCATGTGTATTAAGAAAGACAGTACAGTACATGTGAAAACATAGATTCTTTTCTCCACTTGGAGTAATTCTGCTCAAAGATGGGGTGCTACGGGGCACGTGCCCCGTGAGTTGGAGCCCAAAGAAGAAACGGCACCTTGCAGAGCTCTCTAGGGAGGGTGTTTTTGATGAGAGGGAAAAGTATTGGTCAATAAATATTACATCCACAGTGATCAAGCCGTGAACACCATCAAAAGAAAACTCCAAAGATAAGGACCAGACTGCCCACATAAATAATATAATAGGAGTACCTCAAACATATCAAAATAAGATACAAAAAAATCTTCAAACACATACCCCTTGGGCTATTGTTTCTTTCATATACGAGTCCCTTTGAGGCAGAAAGTCCTGTTTTTCTCCAGCGTCTAGTGGAGGTCGGAGCTGGACTTTGAAGAAGCCTTTCATTCTATACTTTGTTAATGTATTTCTCTAATCAGACAACACACGATAAGTCTCAACTCTCCTCGCAGTTTATCAAAGTTCTGGAAGGCCTGGAACTAAGTATGCACTTGGTTCAGACTAACACCATGTATATTGATTGACCAATCAGCATGAAGCCACACAGTCAGTCACTTGAAGACCCAGATGTGACGCATGTCAAATGTTTCAATATCTAATATTGGACGATTGGTGGTAAGGGTAATGAACGTGTAGCTTTTTGCTGGTTAGGAGTATGTTTTTGCTGGTTAGGAGTATGTTTTTGCTGGTTAGGAGTATGTTTTTGCTGGTTAGGAGTATGTTTTTGCTGGTTAGGAGTATGTTTTTGCTGGTTAGGAGTATGATTTTGCTGGTTAGGAGTATGATTAGACGATGTTCGATACGAGAGTAGAGCGGAACACAATCCTGGCTCCCATAGGTCATTAGAGCTCTGCCGGCATGCCACTACGAGCTGCCCCCCTCCTCCCCATCTGCCCACCCCAATCTGTCCATGGTCCTCTAGTGCAATTAGCTAGGCTTACTGTCTGTCTGCCCTGTGCACATCATCTCCACATAGAGTGCTGACAGACATTACCTGCAAGGTTGTTTGTACCCTGGTGTTGCACAGCCTGGCATGGCCATTACATTGGGATGTGAATGTGACACAGTGGAGATGGTGGGGGCTGTTAGGAGAGGGAGTGGGTTGGATGAGAGGAGAGGAGAGGGTGCTGAATCGAGAGGGTTGCTCAATTGTTGTTCTAAAATTGGAAATAAACGCAGGGATCAGAAAGTGTGGCTCTTTTAATTCTATTAAAATGTCACATATCAGGAGAAGTTTTGACAAATCATTCGAATCAGTATATAATTGAGTCAATTATAGTGCAGGCAATGCAAGGGACATATTAATATGAACAATATTATTGGCAATTATCGTCTAATTTCACATTCATTAAGTGTAAGATTAGATGTCCGATTTGATTTGATTGTCAGCGGGATGAACAGTGTGAGCATCATTATGTGTGTGTGTGTGTGTGTGTGTGTGTGTATGTCTGTTCATTCATTCATTCATTCATTAATTCATTCATCCATCCATCCATCCATCCATTCTGTCTTTCTGTACTTAGATGATTCAACAGTGATGAGTTGAATGTGCCAGTACTAGACAGCAATAGCCGTAGCTGAGATGTAATAACAGTAGAAGCCATTGGCCGTTCAGGGTTTTAAAAGAGAAAGGTAGCAGCAGAGTTGCAGAAACTACAGCTAGAGCAACACACAAAGGCAGCAAGCAAATTTCATCAAGGTCAAAAATCTCTCTGGTCGCCCTCGTCAGTCATTACAAACAACAGTGTGTCAGAATGGCGTGAAATAGACTCAGATCTGGCATCTGATTATGGAAACATCTCAATGCCGAGGGGTCGTCGTCACTCTGTGCCACAGAAATCAGTTTTTATTCTTCCCCTCGGGGTAACTTTCTCCACTCCATTCGATTCGTCTCCCTCGTCTTAGTAAGCGCTGAGACTCCTGGGGGACTGGAGTGGCCCTTGATGCGAGGGTATTCAGCTCACATGCGAGGGTAGTCAGCTCCCCCCCATTTTTCCATGTTTTCTCTACTGCTTTACCAATAGCACAGCACAATAGCATATGCTGGAGTGCACACAGTGTGAGCTGGCTTCCTGAACTGTCCTGCACAGCATATATTATGTGCATTTTTTCTGTCTGGAATAGCATTTTCTCTGTCCTTGTGAGCAGCACAAAACCTAAACACAGTGTTTTTCCTTTCCATTTCTGTCCTTTAGAATACTGAAAGGGCTTTTTTTCTGGTCCCTTTTTTTTGCCAAACGAAGAGCCTGCCAAGATGGCTTCTCTTTTCAACCTGGAGGGCTCTCTCTTGTTCCTTCTTCAGGAGTGCGGGAGACTGTCTTCAGTCAGATTAGCCCAGGGCCTGGGAAAACGTACCCCCAAGGATTCAGTCATTTTCTGTGGCAAAAGAGGCCTGTGTCACCTTTGATGCAGCAAAGTCACTGCCTTCTCGCAGTATATTAGTCTGACTTTGCAGCAGCTGTCGGACTCAGGTGCCATCTAAACTGCACAGAACAGTCCATTCCCTTATGCTGTCTATTTGCTGTAGACACTCAGCACTGCACCATGGTCTAAAGCTTTCACCTTGTTGTGTTAGCTATGTCATTTGTGTTTTTTTCTAGCAGAATCCATCGTGATCTGTGATTGTGTTATATTAGGAGAATCCATTCATGCACATTATGGATTCATCAGAACTTATTCATGGCCTGTTTGTTAGTATTGTCATTATTGCCAAACTGTACCCAGTGTTAGTGCTGTTTTTGTCTCGCATTCGCCTAAACTTTCGCCTAAGCAACCGATGCTTTGTTTTATTTGTTTTACTAACCAAAACGTAACTCTGTTGTATTATAGCTTCCTATTCCTAACCTCAATCAGGAATAATGAGCCTATTTGTCTTGTGGTGAATATCAGGATGTGCCTCTCACGGCCCTAACGACCCAGACTGATTATTGCCTCTAAACGCAATATGTCGTCATTAAAGGCACCCAGTGCAACTTTCGAGGCTTAAAAATAAACATTCAATTTCTAGTCTTTTTTACACGTATTAAGTTTCAATAACTCCATACCATTAGATACCGACATTCAAGCAGCAAAGATGAGACGTCGTTGTGTGGTGAGAACTGATAGAAAATCGATAACAACAACAATCGCTGCCATTTTCTTTATTTTTTGTAACCTACAATAAATAAAGCAGTCTTCCAGTCAATGGAAAAATGGCTTCTCTCCACCGGCGATTGTTGTTGTTTACGATTTTCTATCAGTTCTCACCACACAACGACGTCTCATCTTTGCTCCTTGAATGTCGATATGTAATGGTATGGAGTTATTGAAACTTACTACGTGTAAAAAAGACTAGAAATTGAATGTTTATTTTTCATTGAATGTTTACATAAAGTTGCACTGGGTGCCTTTAATATCTTTCAAAAAGTGAAGTTGAAAGTTGCTGCCAGACATTTTTTCACAACACTTTGCTTCCCATGAATATGCAATGAGGAACATTATGTTTCTTAATGTGTTGCTTTTCTTTGCTTTCGGATTTATTCGGGTTATTGCCATTGTGGCAGTGAGCGTGATGCACTTCATTGAGGGCACAAGGAGGCAGCAGTTTGTTAAACTTGACATAAGATGGTGGAAAAGTAAAAAGTCATTTATTTTCCGTTGCTATTAGTACAAAGACCATATCAACTCAAACAACTTTGTAGAATTTGTCAAATCTGAAGATATAATCTCTTGATCTTCATGATTGACAGGTAAGACTGCCTCATACAAGGCATTCATTGAAAACGTCAAAGTAATTACTTTGCCATTGTTCCAGCTTGATTCACAGGTAACTGAATACTGTATCATCGAGAGAACGATCAGCTAGATCACTTTTCGCAGCCTTTGGATCAACGTCAGTGATAATCTGTGCTGTGCTGTGCTTTGAATTTGTGCACAAAGGGAAGTTATAGTGCTGATGTTTAAACGAGTATAGTAATTTTCTTTCAATGTATTTTTAACATGAAATGACCCGGAATCATTCAATTATCACAGAAATGTGTAAAAAAAACTAATACTCTTAAGCTTAGTAATCTCATTCACCTAGAGCCGCTCTGTGCATTAAGGCATTAAGCTTTATTAAAAATTATTTTTTCTGGCTATATTGTTTGTAGATTGGAATGTGATGTAACCACGGTAACTGCACAATCTAATTAAGGAAGAGGGCTGAAAGCCACTTGTCATCAAATGGTTGACCTTCAAAATGGCTGTGGTCATAAAAAATGAACTGGCTGCTTGTTTCTTTTGCCAGTCTCTGGTTCGGCTATTTTCAGGCTGCGTGCAGATCTCGGCGATCCCGGGCTCTCTGTCCCACTAAGTGGAGGGGAGTTCTTTATGCAGTGCTTGGCCACTGCTGAGGCCACCAGGAACAGCATTAATCTTTGGGTTCAAGCCTATAGCTGTCACCCAGTGCCCACTCCCCCCCAGCCCCCAGCCCTCTCTAGGGCCTCTGGCCCTCCTCACAAAAGGGACCGGTTAACAATGGTGTTGTGTAGGGGTGAGAGAGTTCTCTGGGGATCAATGACCGGCCCCACACCTCCTCCCGCTGGCCTTCATCTTAGCTTTTTAATGTTTTTAAATCACTCGCTTTTCCTCCTCTCCCTCTCTCTTTCCCTCTGTCTTTCTCCTCCATCTGTCACCCTTGTCCACAAGCCTCCCCCTCATCCACACACACACACACACACATGCACACATTCCCTCATTCCCTCCTCTCTCTCTTGTTCTCGCTTCTGACCTTCACACAGATTTTCCTTTTACCCCCATTTGAGGTTTTGTATCCCTTACCCTATCCCTGTCTGTCATCCTCCCCTTTTCATTCCTCCTCCTCCCCTCTCTCTTCCTGTCTTCGTCTCTGTCCTCCATGACCTGTAGTTGCTGCATGGATTGGCAGGGTCCTCTAGGTAATCCTGCTTGGTGCTGAGAGGAAACCCTGACCTTCAGGTGCTGAATGCATATCGAAAGAACACCTGTTCTTCTCCCTCACCACCTTACCCCCTGCTGCTATACCCAAAGGTGTGAATGGGGGTCTGTTTGTCAGGGGGCCTTGGCCATATTCAATCCTTTAAGGCAAATCGAGATAAAGGGAAACTTTTCAAGTGCAGAGATAATCAAAATTCGAGGTTCCGTTGAGATGGAACTCTGGTGTCTGAGCAGAGCTTAAAGCCGAAGGCCTCTTGGGGTTCTCCCTGGCAGACGCTGAACATCGGTGAATTAAATGGCAAAAGCCTGTGTAATTATTGCGCTGTTTAGGTGAGCTAATGCTATCGATTTACCTTTTTCACAAGCCCTCCGCATGGTCATCAGCATTCTTTTGTATGGTTTAATCATCTTGCGGGATCTCGCCCAAGGTGGAATGATGACATTTATTTACAGAGAATGGCGTATTCAGATTAATTCAGAGGTAAGTGGTAGTATTGATTTGGGATTGAAAGGTCTGGATGGCCTTTCCTTCCCACTTAAATGCTGGCCAACGACTTGGACACATGCTGCTATTGCTGACACCGGCCAACCTCACAATCCCTTACATTCTTCACCACTGTCTCTCTTTCGGCCACCTCCTCTATCCCTCACTCTGTCCTATCCTCTTCAAGCCTCCTCCTCTATCCCTCACTCTGTCCTATCCTCTTCAAGCCTCCTCCTCTATCCCTCACTCTGTCCTATCCTCTTCAGGCCTCCTCCTCTATTCCTCGCTCTGTCCTCTTCTCTTTCGGCCTCCTCCTCTATCCCTCACTCTGTCCTCTTCTCTTTCGGCCTCCTCCTCTATCCCTCACTCTGTCCCCTCCTCTGTTCTTTCTTCTCTCTAACACATTCGCCTTTTTCCATTTCAACCATTTTTCTCCCGTCTCCCTTCCTCATCCATCTCCCATCCTCTTACTTTTCCTTCGTCTGGCTCTGACCCTTTCCCTCCCTCTCTTCTCCTGTCCATGTAACATGCGTGATCCTCTTACCACCGAAGCAGCCTAATGTTCACTCTTAAAGCGAATTATCCCCAGAGTGCCGGGGATTAGGCTCCCTTTCATTAAATCAAAATTCCATTTCAGTTCCTGCCTCTTCCCCTTGCTTTCCTCCTTCCCCCCACCCCGTTCCCTGCCTCCCTCCCTTTTCCGTAAAGATCTCTACGGTAATACAATTAAAATCCATAAGCTCTGGCTGAAATAAAAGGCAGGGATGAATCCAGGGGGTTTGGTCTTTGGCTCAGTGAGGTTGGGTGGGAAGGTGTTCTCTCTTGTCGGGACATGAGGGGGAATGCCAATGGGGGTGAGATTATGCATTTGTGGGTCTCCCACTAACTCGCGCAGTGCTCCTTACAGTCAAAGTCAATGTCAAGCCAACACAAAGCAGCTGTTCATATTGTCAATAATTCTTTGTGTTTGAATACTTGAAAGAGTAGGGTCACATTCCTGTTGCATCAACATCTCTGTGTCCAATGCAGTGTCAAGGCTCAAGGCAAGGATATAGAAATATGCTTGAGAAGCAGTCGCATATGTGAGGTACAGGGAAGACTACTCAAATAGTCATGTCAATTTCGAAACCTAATTTGGGACATCATGATTAAAACTGAACACATTGTGTCCAGTTCAAATTGATGCGTCATATGTAACTTGGTAGCTTGCACTGAAAATACAGTGGGTTATGAGATCCACGTTGGCGCCAGACTTCGGCTGACGGTATACGGTAGCGCGCCCTGGTGTGAGGGTGGAGTTTTGGTGCCGTTGAGAGGGATCGGGAACTCTGTGAAGCTTGGGTAATGAGAGCACAAGCTGGGCCTGTGTGACGAGGGATGCGATCTGGCCTTTAACAATGTACCTCATTTTAAGGTCATCAGAAACATGCCCCACCATGGCTGAATCGCGCTGGTTCGTTTCCACGGAGACAAAGAGCCATGAATGCTAATGAATCTTATCTTTTTTTTTTTTCTTACTCAGCAACGGAAAAGGAAGTTGTAGTAACAACAAGTAGTGGGAATGAGGAAACCATCCATAGTTTGTGACAAAACTGCTGTGCACATTCTATGGGAAAAGCTAATTGTTTATCTTAATGTATGTCTCTGTATGTGCCTCCATTCTCTTGCTTATATAAAGGCACATTAATGGTAAATGGAGTCCATTTGCAGACTTTGAGCACGGTGCTTTTTTTTTGTACCCGTAATGGTGTCCATGTTGATATGTCGTAGGTAATACACTCGTTTTTTTATGGTAGCCTACACAAAAACATACCTATTGAAAGCAGTCCAAACAAGGATGCTTAAATACTTCCAAGAAGCGGGTGCCCAAGAGAGGCAGCACCCACGCTGAAAGCACCGGAGACAGCAATAATGTGTTCAAACTGCACCTGTTTTTTGAGGCATGTATAGTGGACCTATTCAAAAGGCTTGGCTGATGTAGTTGTTCCACAAATGTGTCTCTAGCAAACACAGGGCTCATTACACCTCAAATTAAATGCAGAGACAGAATTTGAATTACATTTTCATTAAGCTCACGCCGTCAGCATCTCATAGGGATGGTGAGGCAGAGCTTTGTCTCGCCTCTAGAGTCTCTACAAGCCAACTCCAAAAAGCATCAGGCTGTTGTTGTGCAGGATAATTGGCTTTTGCTGAAGCAATTCCGCCTGATGCAATTGAGCTCTTCTGGTGAGGAGGTTAGTGGCATATTAGACCAGAGACAAAATGTGAAGATGGAAACAAACGTCAAGAGTAATGTCATATTCTGTTCAACGCCTCTGATGGGGAACTGAGGCAGGGAGCGTAACGTGCAGAAACAAGGCTGTGTGTATCCAGAGAGCGAGAGAGATAGAGCGCACCAGTACTTTATGTGTCTCGTTTAGTGCTCTAACAGAATCAACAAAGGGACGATACGCTAGTACATGCTTGCAGAAACGCACACATTCACATTTGCCCAATTGAATCTGGCTTCCTGTGTGTTCCTGGAATAGAACTGTCTGTTTTTTCATTGTGTCCCAAAAACAAATCTTTTATTTTTTTTTGCCCTTTTTAGCTGCATTTTTTCTAAATAATTTAGCTCAGTGTTGCTGACAGAGAGGGTTTATTTAGTGGTGGCAGGGCAAGTAGAGAGGGGGGCATGTAGCCGGGCGCCTTCAGCTGAGGAGTGAGAGGAGGGAGGGGGGGAATGAAAGGTGGCACAGCTGTAAATTATTCCTCCATCGCTCTGAAGCCGTGGAGCTGACATTCCGGGCCCCCCGTCAGTGGGCTTTCATCATGGCAGTCTCTTCCGATGGAGCTGATTATCCATCAGCTGCAACAGAGAGGAGAGAGAGAGAGAGGAAGGGAGTGGTAGAATGAACGCCAGCACAACTTCCACCTTGTAGGGAGATGTTGTGTTTTTTTTCCCTCCTTTTTTTTTGTTAAGCGTCTCCCTCTCTCCTGGGATCCTTCTTCTCATTCTCGGCATGTTTGGAGCCTCCACACAGAGACTGGCATTACTAACCCCACCCACCCCCTTCACCACCACAGTCCTCCCGGGCCAGGGATTGCTGAGCTGGGGACAGATCTCTTTGTCCCCTTGGGGATTGGGTCATCCCATGTTCCTCCTCTCATTCTCTGCCTGTCTGTTCCAGCCCTCTCCCTCTCTCCCTCTCTCCTTCTCCCTGGTTTTGGGCCCTCTGTCTACACACCTTCCTCTCTGATTCCTGCTCCTTCTCTCTCTCTCTCCCTCGATGCCTGTTTACTTCGTCAGTTTTTCAGTTGGTGTCTACAGCATCTTCAGAGGCATAACAAAAAGATAAGTGTGTTTTTTTTTTTTTAAGCGACAGTGCATGTCTTTGCAGTCATCCCCATTTCATCTTTGTATGAAAAACCAAAAAGCTAAAGCTAAATTACCTGTGATAACTAAAGCATCACTGGCCATAGCTGTGTGACTGTGGCTGGATACATTTCTATCAGCGGAACCCTGCTGTTTTGTAGAGTAGACGATTGTGTGAGGGCTCCAAAATTACTGGCTGGTTGCCAAGCGCAGACTTGATGTTTTTTTAGAATGCTAGCTATAGTTCTAGAGTTTCCTTCTCGAGGTGACAGCTTTTGTTTTGACTGCATTGGAGGGGGACCTCTGCTGTCTTTGTGCCACTCTTACAGACTGGGTGAAGGGCTTCCTTTGACTCTAGAGAATACTAAACAGCACAGTGCAGTGCCTTCCCTATAGGGAACATAGTGGGAAGGAGAAAGAGGAAGTGACATCATCCTCTGGCTTATGGGCTTCAAGTGGTAGTTGTTGGGACTCTCTTTTTGATTTTTTTTTTTTAATATCGACTGGAGTACATGCAGAATCCCTCTCACCATGCAGGTAACAGCAACAAAAGCACATGGAGTACAATTAGCCAATACATATATTAAAAAACTATATTAAATTACATATATTAAATTACAAAAGGAAAAGGTTCGTTCACAGGTAAATGTATAGGTGAAGACCAACATGAAGCTGCATTTCGGAGTTGCATTTGGTTGTGCATTTGAATCAAAACCTCCGACTGGAATGTGAGCATGATTTTCTCTCTGTCAGACTGGCCCAGACACAATTGGATTGACAATGATGAATGAGAGAGAGCGAAAAAGAGGACGTGTCGAATTAAAGACCATATGTCTACTTCATAACAAGGCCATTAAAAAGGAGAGTCTATGCTGTCAGCCTTGTTTAAAAATCTGGACTCTTAGCCTAATGGTCTGCCTAAAGTCTGTGCAGCAACACCGAGTCCTGTACCTCCCTTAGTGCTGTTGAAGATAACGCAGGGCCCTAACAGACAGCCCTTTCAATAGCAGCTAAAGTCCCAGTCCACTCGCTCTTCCTTTCACTCGCCCTGGAGTGACCTTTTTGCGCTCATCACGTCTTGAGAGCACGGCACACACACAACAAAGACATAACGTGCCCTCTGAGAACGCTTGCCTCAGTCTGATTTATTTATTCAATCACAACACTGCTGACATCTTCAGACATCATCAGCAGCAGCAGCATCTAGTGACTCCCTTTTTTGGGGAGATGAGGATGGTTATCTGTCTGACACAGGGCAGAGCTCAGCCCTTCATCCCCCCCCAAGCCCAGAACAGAAATGGGGGGGGGGGAGGGTTAAGGGTCCGAGGGTCTGAGGGGGAGCTGAAATATTTACAGCACTCACCTGCCAGGGGCCGAGGCATGGATCAGAGAGTCCCTCCTTGCGCCGGACGGCGCTTTGATGAAGCCCCAGCCCAATTTGGCTCCAACCCACCAGGCTCCCCATGGAACACAGCATCAAAACAGGCAGATGAGAGAGAGGGGGAGATGGACAGGGGAGCGAGAGAGGAAGAGAGAGGAAGAAAGAGAGCAAATGTGTGTGAGCAGGTGGCTTGTGTGTAAGTGGGTGTGTGTGTGTGTGTGTGTGTGTGTGTTTGTGTGCAGGCGAAAGTGGCATTTTGTGTGTGTTGGGGTGTCTAAAAGGGGGTCTGTGTGTGAACAGGGAGTGAGGGAGCGAGAGGGGGAGAGAAAGTGAGTGGGTTTTTTCTTGGTTCTTTGCAGTTCTCTTTCTTCATCCGTGCTGAACCGTGACTTTGATTGGTAGCTTGAATCGGGGGTGGGAGGTGGAGGGCTGTGTGTGTGTGTGTGTGTGTGTGTGTGTGTGTGAGGGGGGTTTGTATGGGTCCTTTTTGTTCCTGCGGTCACCCCCTCTCTCTGTCTGGTCCACGGCCCTCCCTCGCCCCCTGCGCTGGGGTACCTCTGCCGTCAATCCTGTGGTGGTCAGGAAGGATCAGGTTTGGAAGGGGGCGGTGTGGTGTGAGGGTGGGGGTGGGAGTGGGGTTATGAAACAGACATTTCCTGCTGGCTCGGCTTTCATGAAGCAGGCAAACACACCCCCCTCTGCCGCCCCCACATCCTTAAAGACGAGGCTTCAGAGCCCCACAGCGCCCCGTCCCAACACGCGTGTTTACCCCCATGTCAGTTGTTGTGACACTGTAGGGGGGGGGGGGGGGGGTTGTGACACTGTGACAGCCAAGGTGGAGGAGGCGAGGGGTGAAGGGTTCCCCCCTCATTTGTATTCGAATGGCAGAGGTAGTCCTGGATACGCCTAGGTGACTGGAAAACATGCTGGTGAAAAAAAGGAAGCAGCCTTCACTTGTATGTGTCCCTCACGATGAAGGCCACTGGCTTACCCACACTGATTTGAACAAACCTCATCCACTGCACAAATGGAGGTAATTCTTGGTCGTCCCTCTTTTCTATAACTAAGACAGAAATAAACCTGGGGAGGATTGATTTTAGGAAACAGCCTGACCTGAAAGCTGTGTGAAAAATATTTGTGTCTTGAACTTTGGCTTTATGGATATAACTAAAGGTACGATGTGAATGATGTCGCTTACTCCCTTTTCGCCTCCTTCGACTCCAGTTAGGCCCATTACCAATGAATGGTGCCTTTGAGAAAATCATTGGGGCTCCCTTTTTGCTTGTGCACTAAATGCCCTCGATTTCCCTTCTTTGAATGCCGGGGTATTAACTGCGTTTATGTCCTGTCGGCCCCTTCCCGATCTCGGGGAAGAGTGACCTTGCCAGTCGTGTCTTGCTTTACTCTGTCAAGCACCGCGCTCGCTTTTCCCCTTGCGCTTTGTCCCCTCGCTAGACACGCACGCACACAAGTTGTTATGTCTTGACTGTAGAATGTTGCCAAGAGCTGCTTTGGAAAAAAGCTTTTTTTTGAGTGGCTAAATGCTAAAGGCAGGAAAGAAAAAGGATGAAGAAAAGGCTACAAAAAAAGCATGAGCAAGTTGGTATTTGTTGATCCCGAATTTTGATTTAATGAGGCTTGTCAGACGAGCGCACTCATTTGGCTTGATTGCAGAGCGCAATGAGTCACGGCCCCGAAACAAAAGCGCTTGTCAAAGCCGCTTTCGCCCCTCACCGATCACGGGGGTTCTTTGTTGCGCTACAGACGGCGAAAATGATTTACAAAAGTGTCAAGTCATTGTGTTTCGCCTTCTTCCCTGCAGTCTGTAATGACACAGCTGAGATCACAAGGGGGATTAGTGGAAGAACATGATTGTCTTGACAGCTCCCCAAAAGCCAGCGGCAGTGACCACCCAGCATATCCCACCCTACACTCACTTATGCACTCATTCCAGAATAGAGACACAGTCTCTCACTAACCTACATAGTACAAGCAGCTACTCAATTAGCAGCTATTCAATCATTAAAAGCTTCCAGGAGAGGCGACTTATGATTATGTGGTGGCTGTCTAGCAACATGCTGCCCCACATTAGCTATGAAAGCACAACAGTTAGCTGTGGTGGCTAAGTTTGCTAGTGGTATGGATGAAATGTGGGAGATGAATGTGGTGTGTTTGTTGTTGGTTTGTTTGTGTTTACCATTTTGTTGCCGGGGAGTGAGCAGAGGGAACCTCCGTGTTGATTAAAGAGGAGTGTCGTGGGGTCATAAATCTGCAGGGTGAGTGGTGGGGGGAAGCGACTGTCTACACACACACACACACACACACAGACGGACACAGACGGACACAGACGGACACACATGGACACACATGGACACACACACACACACACAGACACACACACACACACACACACACACACACACACACACACACACACACACACACAGACACACAATGACACACAGACACACACAGACACACAGACACAGACACAGACACAGACACAGACACAGACACAGACACAGACACAGACACAGACACAGACACAGACACAGACACAGACACAGACACAGACACAGACACACCCACAGACAAACACACACACACACACACACACACACACACACACACACACACACACACACACACACACAATGACACACAGACACACACAGACACACACAGACACACAGACACACAGACACACAGACACACAGACACACAGACACACAGACACACAGACACACAGACACACACAGACACAGACACACAGACACAGACACACAGACACAGACACAGACACAGACACACACACACACACACACACACACACACACACACACACCCACAGACAAACACACACACACACACACACACACACACACACACACACACACACACAATTACACACAGACACAGACACACAGACACACACACACACAGACACACAGACACACAGACACACAGACACAGACACAGACACACAGACATACGTACATACATACACACAAATGCATGCATACACACATACACGTGCATGTA
>NC_137921.1:32757665-32760165 GCF_963457725.1 Sprattus sprattus | reverse complement strand
CCTACACACAGATATGCACTCACACAAACACACCTGTCCAGGAACATGCTCACACATACACACCTACACACAGATGTTTAACAGCCTGCTTATGTGTTCACACAACTGTTCTGGCACATAGCAGGAAATAGCTAGAGCTGGAGTGAATGTGTAAATCAGTCTCACCTGATACATTTACTTACTCCTATAGTGTAATGCACTCTGCATTAATACCCTGAGCTATTGCTATGGGCCCTTATGCACTCACATGCCATCCTAATTTCAAGGCTCTATGCCCACCATTTTCCTAGAATTATAGTCACATTTATTGAATCGCACTCTGGTGCCAGTTAGTGGAAGCTATGATGTATGGAGTTTCTTCCTTCCCCTGTCTTCTGAGGAATATTCTCTGGCAATAGACAGTACTATCTTAGTTAGCGGCTTTCTTTTGCTCTCCCGTGTCTCCTGTTTTCCGTTAGCTTTACCCGACTTCCTTTTCCCCTGTTTACCGTCTCATTATGGTCAGCTTTCCACTGTAATGCGTGCTGGCCGAGCGAGTGTCTGCCTCTTGCGAACCGCTAGATTGCACATTCACATTCACATTCAGGGGAGCGGAGGCCCCAGCCAAGCACTGCAAAACAGAGGCCCCTCTTGGACTAACAACATCAAACCTTAAGATGATTACGCTCTGTGGGGCTGGAATGGCTGCAGATCAATCCCTATTGATTTAATTTACGTGGGGGGAGGGGAGTGGTGTGTTGAGGTTGCATTCAGTGTGTGTGTGTGTGTGTGTGTGTGTGTGTGAATTGTGTTTCTGTGTGTGTGTGTGTGGTTGTGTGAACTGTGTATCTGTGTGTATCAGCAGTGTGTGTAAATTGTGTATATATGTGTATCCGTGTGTGTGAGTGTGTTTGTGTGTGTGTGTGTGCATTCAGGGAGGTTATGGGATGGAGCGTGGGAGTGGAGGGAGAAGGCGAAAGCTGCTGAACTGTTACTTTGGCTGTAATGCGACCACAGTTCGATGCGCCTGGCTAGCGTAATTATATGTGCGCTAATGGCCGCTGTGCGAGTGGAGTGTGTTTGATAATTTGTCGGTCGCCGCTGGTCATGCGAGTGTTTGAAGAACACGATCCACAGAGGGCTGGAGAAAGCAGGGAGGGAGAGAGAGAGAATGAGTTGAAGACGCAAGGGAAAGGGAAGATCATATCAGAGAGAGGGAGAGCAAAAAAGAAGAGGGAAGACAGAGATAAAAGAGCACGGAATTGAGAGAGAGAGCAAAAGATTGAGGAGGATGTGATGGAGGAAAAAAGAAAAGAGAGAAAAAGACAGGATGAGGTACTTTTTTTCTCTGCCAATCTTGCGCTGCATCTCTGGAGCATTTTTCCAGGTTCAGTCAGTACAGTTCAGAGAACCGCTAAGCTCCTTTGTGCTCCTTAATACCATTCTTACATAACCGTGACTCTTATTGAACCGACACAAGGAGAACGAGAGAGGGAGGGAGAGAGAGAGAGAGGGCCTTCAGTGGTCCACAGGGTGACCGTGTTGTGGTGTACTGCTGACACAAGCAGGTGTCTGCCCCCGTGCACATCGAGTCACACACGCACAAGTCTGCCTTTATGTTGTTTCAACCAGCACCTCTGTCTGTGTAGATACCTCTCTCAGACAATCCTTTTGAACAGTCAAGGTCTTTCTTTTTTTCATTTGTGTTATTTCGAATGCTGAAAAAGAAAAGAGTAAAGAATGGCTGGGGTTTTAAATGGATGACTGGATGTTTTTTTGCAGCAGCATCTGCATACAAAAGCTTGCCTGGGAAAAGAGGTTAACCTTTGTTTGCCTGACGCGGAGGTTCAGATGATTCATTTGTCATGGTCCCAGGGCGCCTCATATTCATACCGGTTTAGTTTTTTCGGTTTCATATCGGTTTTGGGGCTCCGTCTCTGAAGAGCGCAGGGACACACACACACACACACACACAGACACACAGACACACAGACACACACACACACACACACACACACACACAACCACACCCACACACGCACTCACACAGACACACAGACACACACACACACACACACACACACACACACAACCACACCCACACACGCACTCACACAGACACACAGACACACACACACACACACACACACAACCACACCCACACACGCACTCACAATCACACTCACACACACACACACACACACACACAGACACACATACACACACGCACACGCACACACACACACACACACACACACACATACACATACACACACACACACACACACACACACACACACACACACACACACACACCACCGTCTCTGAATAGTGCATGGGGTTCAGGGTCTAATCTGCTGAGACGGCAGCCAGGTTTTTGCCTTTTGATGTTGTCTGTTCCTCTGCGCTCCTGTGTTTGCCTCCTCTGTGTCATAACTTGTAAAGAAGGTTTCGTGAGAGTTTGGGTAGTATGTGTACACTCATACGCACAGACACACATACACACACACACAGAATGACT
>NC_137921.1:32727665-32750165 GCF_963457725.1 Sprattus sprattus | reverse complement strand
GGGGAGGGGGGGGGGGGGGGGGGGTACTTTTCTTCACAGACTGACATAATTGAGAAGGCTTTTTTTCTGTTCAAAAACAGGCTTGTTACTCTCAGAAGCTGTATAGGCAGCGGTGGGAGACCTGGGTCTTGAGCTGTCTTGCCCACCATAGAGAAAGCGTTGGCTGGATTGAGAAGGAGTGGCCCTGACCTGTGGGCTCAGTAGAGATGGAGCTCAGAGGCCAGATGGAATGGGTTCAGATTCTTCTCCGGAGGGGGTCAGGTGTGGGTCCCAGCGAGGTCAATGTAAAAAAGGCAGTTTCTGTCTGGTTCCAGGTTCAGGGATGGGGGCTGATCAGGTGCCCCCCCCCCCCCCCCCCCCCCCCCGAGTGCCCCCTCCCCTGGATCAGTGATTTAAGCAGAGGCGTATTGATCGTGACGTGACGCAGACACAACACACACAAGCACAAGTGTGTACTGGGAAACACACATACAGACATACACAGACATGCCCAGACGCTGTCACTCGTGCCCCCCCCAACAGCACACACACACACATATGCACACACACACACACACACACACACACACACACACACATGCACACACACATATGTGTGCGCACAACAAATCAGATTCCACCAAGTGGACAACAAGGTCACTGAGCAGTGGCTTGCTGCAGCCAGACCTAAGCCCTTTATTTCAGAGACCAGGTTTCACTGCTAGATTGCTTTTAGAAAATTGCTTTCAGCTGTAGCCAGTGGCCTCCGTCAGACTGACCCTGCACCGTACCTGTGAACAGGCCAGCTGAGAGGGAGCGAGAGCCAGGGGAGACTGTCGGTCCGTCGCCTTGTACGGTCCATTTTCAGAGGTCACGGCCGGTACCTGGATTGAGTGCGGTCATAATAGCCGCAAGGTCACCCCGGGGGTGGTTTCTGTCTTGTCGTTAATGGAGGGTCTTACAGAGCCACATGTGATCCAGCCACTGCTGCAGACTATTTACTGTAGCTCTGAGTTGAAGCTTTCTGCCATGAGGAAGCAGAGTGGAGAAGGCTGCTTCACAGGCACCATTTTGTCAAGACGGTGCGTAATTGTAGCCTCTGTATTCACCGTACCCTCTTATTAAGTACGTTTCTAAAAACGCTCGGATGCTCTCCTACACTACCGGGTTGAAGTCCGGGTTGAAGTCTCCTTCTTCAGCAGATCAAGCCCTTGTCTGTCGTCTTGCTTTCTGGTGTGCTTAACCACAGCCGTGCGGGTAAGAAACCTGCGGCAGTGCTCGTGCTCTGTCTGGTGAGTAATGGTGAAAAATGAGGTGGGTTCAGCGCTCCCTGCCACGCTGCCGATGTCTTGATCAATGGCTGTGGCCGGGAAAGTCATTATAGTTGCATTAAAAAGTAATAAAAAGCAGCGTGTGAACACGAGCCGCGTGCTTATTTCGCTCCGATCCCCATGCGAATCACCTGCTGGTGTAATTATGAAAAATGGAAATGGCGAATGCCCTGTGATTACTCAGAGAGGATGTTGGCAATATCAGGTGGCACGCTTCCTGTTTGACCTGTGTCTGTGTCAGTGGATAGGACAGGCAAGCCCCCTTACAACCCTGTCTCTCGGTTGGAAACAGATGCGTCAAACATAGGGCTCTGGCATTACTGACCAGCTGGTCAAAGATTAGGTGGTGGAGTCGATGCTAATATCTCAGCTTATGGAGTGGGGACTAGTGCCAGATATGCCCCCCGTTGTGGGTTTTAAGGTAATAATGGATCCGATTATTACTGGGTCTGCATTTGCGGAGGGGGGGAATGGGTCTTTAGAGCATAATGCCACTGGGCTACATTTGGCTTTGCTTGCACATACATACTGTGATTAAAGATTAAACATCACAGAGTAGACGATATGAAATCCCCTCTCAGCATCACCCTCAATTCAAAACCTTCACATTCGAATCAGAATGATGAATACCAGTGATGTCTTGGTGAAAATCGAGATCTCCTTTACCTGATCTTATCTAACCTTTCATTTTATTCAGTTCTCCGTACTCAGGCGGTCGGTCAACGGAGGAGTTATCCACAAACTTTAACTCCAGATCGATCGAGCATGTCTCTGGGCATGTATCTGAGGCTTCATCTGCTTCCTGCTTGGTTCTCTCTCCTTGTGCACTGGCTTGATTAATTTGCAATTAACATTCTACCTTCAATTCCCGCTACCCTCCGAAACAAGCCTTTCTCAAGCGCTGATCCCGCCTGCGGACAGCTAAATAATGCAACTGATTGGATTGATTTCCCATGAAAGGAATCAATGGGTTTGGTGCTGGAGATCAGCACAATCACATTAAGCCAAGCCTCTCCAGGCATCTTGCCAGGAGTTTTTTGGTAATTACAACATTTTGAAGCCAATCGAGACAGGAGTGAAAAAAGAGCGAGAAGTTTCAATGAACTTAGAAAGGTGGAGAGGCCTCCAACAGCCCAGCGTGTCGGTACGATGGACCAGGCGTCTCAGAGAATATCGATCAGCTCCGGTGCTTCATTCAAATGTTTTCCGAGGGATAGGGCTTCTTCCTTCATTGATGGTCCTTTCTGGCTTCCTAATGCTTTCTATTTCTGGAAGAGCTGAGCTCTGATGCAGGGCATAACAGCACAGAGCCATTGGGGGGCTTTTGAGGCATTTACGAGCGCAGAGGACAGACTGCCCGTCGGGGTTGACTTATCGATCCGCGTGTGTGTCACTCTGAGTCCACCAGGGCTAGCTGGATTAGTCGGTGATGAGGGGCAATTTGGCTGGATGCAGACAGCCGTTGCAGCCAGGAGAGCACTTCATGTTCCACACACATGAACTCTCTCTCCACTTCTGTCGTCTGGTTCACAGTTCTGGTCACCGCCGCCGCAACATTCCAGAGGCTCTTTCTGACAGCCGATTACTCCCAGCCCACGCTGTCTTTGCGTCGAGCGATGCAGGAAAAGCTTGAAAAGCTGACACATGCCACACTTCAAACTTTTCCCTGAGTCATGTCAAATCAAATCCATTTCAGATAGCATCTTGAAAAAAACGGGTCTATTTCATTGTGGAGAGGTGAGGAAATGACTGAAGACCAATGCAGTTTGCCTCAGCTCATCCTCTGTATGAGGCTGACCTTGCATCTTCTCCGCTGGACTGCACCCGGAGACAAAAGCCTGAGCCTATTATAGTGTGGTGGAGTGATTTTCACTGGTTAATTCTTTTGAATATTAGGGAAGGATTCAGTCAGATGCAGCGGACAGCTTCAATTTCATGCTCCAAGTGGCAGTTCTTCCAGTAATTTCCCATGTGACGGAGCCCAGGCAGTGCTCTCAGGCCAACTGGTGACCCTCAGCGGCCCCTCCTCCCCTTTCCTCTGCCCCCACACCACACACACCTCTCTGTGCCCTCTCTGGCCATCCAGGCCCTCCCCCCCCCCCCCCCCCCCCGCACCACACGCACCTCTCACTGCCCTCTCCCCCCACACCACACACACCTCTCACTGCCCTCTCTGGCCACACCATACACACCTCTCACTGCCCTCTCTGGCCATCCAGGCCCTCCCCTCTCCCCCCCCCACACCACACGCACCTCTCACTGCCCTCTCCCCCCACACCACACACACCTCTCACTGCCCTCTCTGGCCATCCAGGCCCGTGCAGAAGTGATGAGGAAGCCATGCAGTCTGACTGGCTGTTTATCAGTTTGAGCAGGTTCTGTTCACTGGTTCCATTCGGTTCTGTTCTGATCAAAGTTCTAGAGCCCATCTGCTGTGTCCACGTTCAGAGCTCCACATCCTTGCCACAGTAAGAAGAGCAATGAACCTCACAGACTGTTTTTTCTTTGTGTTTTTCCTTTAGCTCTTTTTTTTTTATGTTTGACACAAGCTAGTCAAGTCGCATTAAAGCATGAGTGTGAATGAGAGGATTTAGCCAATGAGAAGAAGAGCTCGATGGAGATTATTTCCAAACACTGTTAATGACTTAAGAATATAATAATCAAGTGCCTTGTTTTATTGATTACCTTATATGAATCATGTGCTTATGAAAGCAAGGACATGGATTTCGTCCTCGTGCAAAACTGCCATCCTTGCAAGACAGGGAGCCTCGGACGTGAGAAATCCACCACGTGGTTATTCCTGCTGAAAGCTTAACTTCTGACTATATAAACCTTGTGCGGTCGGGGAACCTGGTTATCATTGCCTTCACTTTCAGCCTTGTGCTGGGAGGGGAGCCCGATTGCAATTGTTGTTGTTGTGGTTGTTTGTCTAATAATAAACTTATATGCAGCTCCGTAGTCCTGAGGTAACTAGGGTGAATTTTCACCTATCAGAGCTGTTGTGACAAAGACCTTGAATTTGAGAAGGGAGTCAACCTGGAGCCAGGCTATGGCTGGGGTTCTGAGGCACAGCCTCCCATCACTTCTCTCACACACCTCCATCATATCTCAGTATCACTCCATTTTCTTCATACCTGACAGTGTGTCACTTTTAGTTCCCCATCACCATGATTGGCTCTGAATATTGTGATTTAATCTTGCATGTCTTCCACAGTTCTTCATGATTTGATTGTCATTCGATTTGGGATAGTGTAGGGAGAGTGTGGTAAGAGCTCATGAATAATTTCACCTGCAAAAGTTAAATATGACTTCCAGACGTTCAAAGGAAATGGGATATAAAATACACTGAAGAACTTGCCTTGCCTAGCAAACAGGCAGCACTGTGGACTGAAAGATTTCTTTCAGCTACACCTCAGCAAGGTCTAGACTCTTCTATTGTCTCTCTCCAAGTGAAACGTAACTGTCGGTGTAGCAAACAAAATCCTCAGCCGAGCGTGGCTGTCATGCACAAGGAAATCCCCCCCCCCATGTAAGCAGACTACAGTGTTTCCATCAGTGCCATTTTTACGCATCATTAGTGAGCCCGGAGCTCCACAGCCTAACATTGATCCTTCATCAGGGAGCTCTCAGGGGTCGGATTCTGCCAGCCCTACATATTACACACACCGCTGTAGAGGAGCAATACATGCTTTCTAATGCATGCATGGACGCACCGATGCACACACACACACACACACACACACACACACACACACACACACACGCATACATAGGCACGAGCAAACTATGAGCTAGTACAAAGGTAAGGGATAATTTTCTTGGTTTGCATTGGTATTCACGCCAGAGGCTTCTCATATCACCTGACTAGGTGGACAGCTGCCTAAAAGACTTTCTCAAGGACACGGTTTAGATGCATGCGGACCCCAAGATGAGGCGCGCTGATAGCAGATTGACAACACTTGCTCATCTGTTGCTTACTGATAGCCTCTTTTTCTCTAAGCAGTGGAGCCTGGCTTGCACATGCCAATGATGCTCTAATTGGAGCTGAATGCAAAGTTCTTTCGAAGCATCACTTTTGTGTAGTCTAGAAGTTTCTGCCTCCATGGACCAGGTGCCTATTTCAGTCTCATTAAAACCCAGTGGCTGGTGCCATTACATCACCGCAATCCACTTAAAACAGGTGTTCCGGGGAAGCAGCGAATTCCCATCGATGAGAGAGTGGGCGTACGTGTGCGCTGAGTCTCTTTATCCATTCTCAGGCTGGATCTCCTTGCTAAAATGGCCCCCAAAATGTTTGTTAGACTTTAACTCTCTCCTGCAAGTGACATGGAGACATGGCGAGTCGACTCTTCCTCCAGTCAAAATAGTCACCTCCTTTTTTGCTCCACCATCTGCAGTGTGATACTATAGCGGACTTTTCCACTTAACAACATTGAGTTCCCATTCTTTGTTTGTCTTTTGTCTCTCTCTCTAGCCCCTCTCTCTGTCATTTCCTCTTCTCTCTCTCTCTTTATCTCTGCCTCTCTTGCCCTTTCTTGGCACTAGCTCCTGGCATTAGTCTTTCAGAAGACGTCACTAATCACACACAACCTTAATTAGCAGCCAAAGTCGTCGTGAGAGATCTTCAGTCCCTGTCATATATTGGATTGTCTGGTGTATTATCTGGATTGTCTGCATTTGAAGGAGAGAGGCGTGAAAGCGCTTCACAAACTCATGTAACAAATTAGTGGGAGTAAAAAAAAAAGATAGCTGCTCATCCTGGTTAAATGCGTGGCGAGTCGCATGTCAAGCTTCCCTCAGAAGATCTTCAAAGAGCAGACAACAGGGCTTAACTCCCAGCATTAAGATATCACAGGACGGGCGGATTGGGACAAATTAGTCAATATCAAATCACAGCTTGCCACCATTGCCCCCTCCCCCCATATTTTAATTGAATGTGCAAGACAAGGCTATGAAAATCAATCAGACTTCTGTGTTCTCAGATTACTGTAGCTGTAGTACCATCAAGCAGGATTCACCAGGAGGACACACAAACACAGATACGCCAACACACACACACACTCACACACAGACTCACACACGCCTTTCACAGACAGTTTGCCTGCTCTCTTGTGTTTAGAATCCATTCAGAAAATACAAGGTAGAGGTGCTCTCTCTTGCGTGCACTCTGCCTGTCTCTCTCTCTCTCTCTCTCGCTCCCTTTTCACTCATTTTCTTTGTGTCTGGAGCAAAGGAAGCTCCTCTCACCCCCCCCCCCCTCTCCCTTCTGCTGCTTTACGCTCCACTTTCCTCCTCGGTAGGGCACACGGAGCAGATAAACAGGGCCATGGGGATCCTCACTCTTCACAGCACCGTGTGCAGGGGGGGGCGCAGGCACTCGTGCAAACATGCCGGATTGCCCAATCTCTGTGCATGTGGGTGGGCAAGCAAGGCAGTGGCCCTGCTGCCACAGCACAACAGAACACGCTGAGAAAATGGCTTTAAAAAATCAACAACCTGAGAACAAAAACACCTGGATATTCCTTGTGAGGTCTTTGGAAACGTTGTGAAACTTTAGAGACGGCCTGAAATAACGTCGGAGATCTTTTTGTTATTTTACCTAACAGTCCTATTATATGCAATACTTCACAAATTCCACTAGTGTTCAGTGTGGTGTCCTCGTCCTGCCCTCCCATCATGCACCATGCCCAGTGTGCCAGTCTATGAGTGCAGTGACTGGTGTAGCTTCCTTTCCTTTATCCTCCTCAGTGGCTGATGAGTAAGTAGCTTCTTCACTGGTCGAAACTGAGGAGCTTGCCTCTCTGGAGACTCGATGGCCGCTGGGCTTCATGGCCTTTTTCGTGTGACAGAGACGTGTGGCTGTGAAGATGAGTGACAGGGGCTGGACGTTAACGAGGCCTGATCGTCTGTTTACAAACAGAAGATGAGGGCAACCGTCGAAATCGCCCGCACACTTGCGAAAAAACGTCGCTTTGAATTAACGATTCTCACTTGGATATGCTATGAATCCTTACCACACACAGCGTTCTTAATGACATTAAAAGGTCAGTTTATTATGCCTTTCATCCAGTCTGAGGCATGATGCTGTAATTTCTTTCCATCTGAATGTCACTCATGACTTCATTATGTGTGTGGACGTATCTCAAGTTGGCTGGAGACATACAGAAATGAGGTGAAAATTGATGAAAAGATGAGAGCAGAATGGAAAAGCCACTAGCATAATGACGACAGACAAGCAACCCCTAAAGAATGCCTGGTCTAATTGGTTAGGATAAAGTAGAATGAAAGTCAAAATGGAAAATAAATGGAATTGGCTGTTCTGACAAGAAGTCTGTGCACAAAAGGGCCTGTTTTATCCATACGTCTGTACAGTGTTTTAATAAAGCATTAGCATTTCATAACACATAACGTCTATTTATATGGCAAAGACATTTAATAAATGTTCTTTTTTTTCAATTTATGGCAATCTTTTGAGTAGATTTTGAATATGTCTACAGGCAGTGTCTGCATAATTACAGTTCTTCTCGAAACGTTGTTGGTTTTATTCCATTAAATGAAGCATTAGGTGGAAGTAATTGTGCTGCCGTCACATACATATTCCAAACCACATTCCACATCCGTTCCGCTTAGCCACATTAACTATCCCAGCTTGGTTTAAAAATGCGATTTTACCACAATTAGATTCACGTCCACCGTCAGGGCTGCTTGCCATGGCAAACCAATGGAGACGTGCAACTTACCAAGGGGATGTGTGATTAAGGCATGCCTGAGCCTATTGACTGGCATAGTATAGGATTCCTGTCATGTGTGTGCCCTGGATATCACAAAGTTAGTGTGTGTGTGTGTGTGTGTGTGTGTGTATGTGTTTGTGCGTGTTTGTGTGTGTGCGTGCAAGGCATTTTGGGGTGGGTCTCAAGAGGGCTTGTTTGTCTGACTGTTCTCGTGTGTGAGTGTGTGTGTGTGTGTGTGTGTGTGTGTGTGTGTGTGTGTGTGTGTGTGTGTGCATGTTTGACTGTGTCAGTAGGACAGCCCTCAGGTGAATAGAAGCCCCAATTCCCCAAACCCAATCCCAGATTCCCCCTCATTGATATTCGTCTGACAGTGACCTGAATCTGACCTCAACCTTCTCTCTCTCTCTCTCTCTCTCTCTCTCTCTCTCTCTCTCTCTCTCTCTCTCTCTCTCTCTCCTCTTTTTGTCTCTCTCTTTCTCTGTCTGAGTCTCATGCTCGCTCTCTCACCCGTGTCTTTCCCTGCGGGTAAACAAATGTCAGTGTGCTTCCCTGTCCTGCTTCTGGGCAGATTTATGATTGCGTGTGTGTGTGTGCATGTGTGTGTGTGTGTGTGTGTGTGTGTGTGTGTGTGTGTGTGTGTGTGTGTGTGTGTGTGTGAATGTGTATGTGAGTGTGTGTGTGTTGTGGGGGGAAGGTAATGTGCGCGCTAATGAAGCAGTGGATCTAGCTCAGCCTGTCGTGCTTTAGTGGAGTATTTGTGTGATTTCACCTCATCGTCTGATGACACACTCGCTGTAGCCTTCTGACACACCCCTCCTCCATGTGGGCCTGAGGGACCCTCTCTCCTTCTCTCGCCTTCTCTCTCTTATTCTCTCTCTCTTTCTCTCTCTCTCCTTCTCTCTCTTATTCTTTCTCTCTTTCTCTCTCTCCTTCTCTCTCTTATTCTCTCTCTCTCTTTCTCCTTTCCCACATACATTAGGTCTCTTATTCTCTCTCAGTGTAGATCTCTTTCTCTTTCTTTTGTTTTCTTATTATCCTTCCCTTTGTTATGTTTCCAGCAGCGCTCTCTCTCACACATACACACACATACACACACACACACACACACACACACACACACACACACACACACACACACACACACACACACATCCGTCTTTGTTTTGCTTTCTCCTTCTTTCCCTATTTCACTTTCACCATGTCCAATTTATCAAAGAAAAACTAAATTTGGGAACCTGTTTTCCTTTGTCAATTTGATGTTCTGCCAAAAGATGACCCAGTCTTTTTAAACGGATCCTCTCTCATCTTTCTTTTTGTCTCCCTATTATTTGCATTTCATTTCCATTCCCATGTGTTTTACCTTCCTCTTCAGCCGCCCTTTATTTGTTTGTCTCCTCCACTCCTTGTTGTTCCTTCTCGTTGTTTCTGCAGATTATGTGACGGTTAAAATGATAACATCGTCTGCCTCCACATCGCCTTGTCTGCTTAATGACGCCTTCATTGTTCCCTTGGGTTTTGTTCTCCCCGCTGTGGCTGTCACGCATTTGTCTTTGTCTGTGTCATTCTTTTCAGTCTCATTTCAAATCTGTCTAAATTTCAAGTTTTACAAGTTTTTTCCCCCCAAGTTTCAAAAGCCTCACAGCTTCATGCTGCCAAAGCGAAGGCCACTTCAGACACAGCATTGACATGCAGTAGACACAATCGAGGGAAACAAAAACAACGAGGGAAACATGGCGTCTCTTTCTCTCTGTCTTTCCTCTCGTCCGTCTCTGTCCTCCCCTCTTCAGCATGCTGTGATGACCTGCTCTGCCGTGTTCAGTTGCTTGTGGTTTATTGATTGCGAATGACCACTCTGGCCCTAACTTTACGGCCCAGACTCCTGGTGTGGTAAAAGTTTATGGTGCTCGTAGATATCACGATTACCTCTCCACACTGGCCGAAGCTTCCCTCTAATTATTGTCATTTTGAGCTGATCATCTATTTATTACATCACATTATTTTACACATAATTGATGAGATGCCATTGAGTCAAAACGTTCACTGCATATCCCTAAGGGTAAACAAACTCTTTGAAATGAACTAGCAGTTAATAATGTTTCACTGTCTCTCTCTCTCTCTTCATCTATGTATCTTCCTCACTCTCCCTCTCTCTCACTCTCCCTCTCTCTCACTCTCCCTCTCTCTCACTCTCCCTCTCTCTGTCTCTCTCTCTCTCTGTCTCTCTCTCTTCATCTATGTATCTTCCTCACTCTCCCTCTCTCTCACTCTCCCTCTCTCTCACTCTCCCTCTCTCTGTCTCTCTCTCTCTCTGTCTCTCTCTCTATCTTCCTCTCTCTCACTCTCTCTGTCTCTCTCTCTCTTTCTGTCTCTCTCTCTCTGTCTCTCCCTTTCTCTGTCTTTCTCTATCTTCCTCTCTCTCACTCTCTCTGTCTCTCCCTCTCTCTGTCTCTCTCTATCTTCCTCTCTCTCTCAGTCTCCCTCTCTGTCTTTCTCTCCCAATGGTGGGCAATGCGTTACCCTGACAGGTGCATCCAGATGAGTCTGAAGGTGAATCATATTGTGTGCGCCTGGGTGGGCACTTAGGAGCAATCGAGTGTCGCCTAGAATAATGAGCTTGTTTTTTAAGAAAAGGCCTTTTGTGAGCATACTCATAAAATTGTTCCACTTCAGGTCCTTTTTAGTGTTTTGCTTTATTTCCTCCACAGTGGCTTCACAAAAAAACTGTTTCTTGTTCAGTGAGGCTAAGGTTTTAAAAGGGGAGTCTTGTTGCCTCAGGTAAACCAAGATATTTCAGCTCTTCAGACTCCCAATGACTGAATGCCAGACAGGGCTAGGTAAGGACTAGTGTTTGGGCAGAGTGAGTGTGTACATAGGGGGGGGGGGGGGGCAGTGATGGAGTGATGAGCTGAGCTGGCTGAAGCAGGTGAAGAGCACACGAGAGCGCTGATGGGCAGGGGAGGCGGGGAGCTGTTGCAGGTCTGGCTGGCATCTGTGGCCAGTCCGGAGTGGGGCAAAGCCGGTGTGTGTGTGTGTGTCTCTGTGTGTGTCTCTGTGTGTGTCTGTGTGTGTGTGTGAGAGCAGGTCACTGCGGCTCTGCAGACTTCAAATAATTACTTCTCATTGAAGAAGCAGCATCCACATCAAAGGGAAGCTCTTAGACTGGGGAAATGCCTGTAAAACTCACAGACCCATACATTACCCACTCCTTCCCATGAAATACTTCATATAGCCTCGGTACTGTTGACTCCCTGTAGATGTCACCACTTCTACATTTCACATTAACACATGCACACAGGGTTTAACCTTTCACTTCTTGCACGACCATGTTTTCCTCACCTGGCCTGCTGAATAATCATTCTTCAGTGTGATGCCGTAGTGACTCCGAAGAGGGCCAGGCCACCTATAATAATTCAGAGCAGTGTAATCACACGCACAGCCAGTGTAAGTGACGTTACAGCGGCACAACAGTGAGTTAGACCCCTCATCGCTCTGCCATCGCCCCCCCTCCCCCCGCATGTATAATGTACCTAGAAGGCCTTTGCCAGCAAATGTATTACCTTTACATTAGCCTCGTGGGTTGTGAGGTATCCGAATCAATCAGGTTCACCAGTGTTTTTTTAATGCATGGAGGGAAGGCCATAAAATGTGCCGTCTCTCCCTTCTGCAGCACCCTCTCCCTCCTCCAGCACCACCCCCACTCTGGTGAAATGGAATTAGGCAGGCAGTTAATCACAAGGACATTAACATACTGTATGGACAGCCTCTCCAGTCTTATCATGGCTGCCGCCCCAGAGGAGCGTGGAAGGAATGCCAGAGTGTTTCTCTCTCCCTCTCTCTCTCTTTCTCCCTTTCTCTCGCCCTCCCTCTCTCTCTCTTTCTCCCTCTCTCTCTCTCTGGCGCGCTTTTTCTCTTACCCTCTTTCTCGCTCTCTCCTAGTCCTGCTTCCTCCCTATCTTCCTTTCTTTCTCTCTCTCTACTAATGGGATCACATGAGCAGATACACACAGACACACACAAACACATACACACACACACACACACACACACACACACAAACACACACACACACACACACACACACACAAACACGCACACATACAGACACACAAACACACACAGACCTAGACAAACACAAATGCAGGCACGCAGACACACTCAAGACATAATTAATTTCCACACAAACACACAGAGACACGCAAACTTGAATGTAGTTTAATACATGCCTTTGCACGCACACACACTCACAAATTCATATGCACCCAAATAGACACACATTTGTGATGTAATTAATTCCATCACACACACACACACACACAGACACACTCCAAGCCATGTGTATAAATAACCTGTCTGGCATGGCACAGAGACGGAGACTCCGAGGCCAGACAAAGCCCTGAGACTCACCCTGGCCAGCCACTCTGCCGTCTACACGTCCTGTGATGAACATCAGCCATAAACCCAGCATTTATTAGGGTCCTTCAATTCTCCGCTGAGCACTTGTTAGCCATTTTTATTGCCCAGCGTTGTATGCATGCGGTATAAGGGAATGATGTCGAACAGATCGGTTTAGATGCTCGACCTCGGGATCAACCACCAGGTCCCTCACCTGGATTCAGACGGGTCTGTGTTTGGGTCAGTGACCTGGAGAAGGCAGAAGTTTTCTGTTTTTTCCCCCGGAATCTGCGTTGTTTTATCAGGGCCGTGTGCTGGGTTAGTTGGCCGCTCTGGAGTCTGGGCTGTGAGAGGATATGAAATATTCATCTTTACACGCTGCTTGGGCGACGACGAGTAGAGAGACAGAGTCCAAGTTGTTTAAGTGTGTGTGTGTGTGTGTGTGTGTGTGTGTGTGTGTGTGTGTGTGTGTGTGTGTGTGAGAGAGAGATTATCATAGTAATGATAATTCTAATGATGGTTCTTCCAAAGGCTGTGGTTTTTATAGCTTTGTTTCTCTGCGCTAGGCAATGGGCCTCCTGTGTGTGTGCCTGTGTGTGTGTGTGTGTGTGTTTGTGTGTGTGTGTGTGTGTGTGTGTGTGTGTGTGTGTGTTTGTATGTGTTTCTTTTAGTGCTCACTGAGAGGAAGCAATAATGCCCATGCTCAGTAGCACCCCCCCTTCCCCTCAGTCATTTTGTTTCCCACCAGTGTTTTCCACCACTATAACTTTGTGTGTGTGTATGTGTGTGTGTGTGTATGTATGGGTGTCTGTGCGTGTGATGTGTGAATGTGTGAGCCTCAGAGCTCTGTGAGTGTTTTCTGGCATTGGAGGCGTGTGTGTGCGAGGGCCAGGCATTCTGCCTGCTCTCAGAGCAGCCCCTGTGGAGAACATGGAGGTGGCAGAGCCCAGGCCTGCGCCCACTGTGCCACTCAGAGCAGAGGCCTGCGCCCACTATGCCATACAAAGCCTGCCAACTCACTCGCCACTCTCCAACTGCCATCACAAGCATGTATTTTCCTAGGAGAGTCCATGATGCTCTGCCACAGAGTCTAACTACCACCATGCAGGTCACCAGAACAGCTACACCAAACAGTCCCACCATGCAGCTCCGCCACAGGACCTATTACCTTTTTCTGCATCCAGTAGAGCAGTTTTAACACAACACATTGGCTTTTAGCAGCTTTTTGTAGTGCCATCGGAGGATGTTCAAGTACTGTGCAGTGTGCTCTGAAATATCCCTGAGTCCCGCAATGCAGCTCTGTCTTTGAGCCTAAAGGACATGATTAAAAAGAGTTTGCCACTCTGGTGCAACTGTATAAAGAGCATACAGTTGTGCTTTGACACCCATAGACACACAGACACACAGACACACACACACACACACACGCACACAAAAACACACAGACACACAGACACACACGCACACACACACACACACACAGAGATACACACACACACACACACACACACACACACACACACACACACACACACACACAGTTATGTTTCACTGCCCTTATCGGTACATAAATATAAACTTCACTGAACTCTGATAACGTAAAGCAATTCAAAGCGGCACCCCCTAATCTAATTCTCTCTCCAAGGGAGAAGCGTAATGATTACTCCTCCTCTGCGTTATCCGTGTGCATCTTTGGAAAATTCCATTTCCGGCGCCTTTAAACTACATTTCATCAGTTCAGCAATGACGCTGATTTGCATTATTAGATAAATATGATAATCCCAGTGCCGTTCTAGCGAGCCAGGCACACTCTTAATGGCCCAGCACCTGCAGCGTGGGGAGCCGTGTGTTTGTGTGTCTGTGTGTGTGTGTGTGTGTGTGTGTGTGTGTGTGTGTGTGTGTATCTGTGTGTGTGTGTGTGTCTGTGTGTGTGTGTGTGTGTGTGTGTATCTGTGTGTGTGTGTGTGTGTCTGTGTTTGTGTGTATCTCTGTGTGTGTGTGTGTGTGTCTGTGTGTCTCTGTGTGTGTGTGTGTATGTGCGGTGGCGGCTCAGGCCGACTGGGGGATGACAGATGCCGGGCTTTTCTCACTGATGGCTGTGAAAGTGGCCCATCTGGCTGCCTGGTTGTCTCTGGTCACTGCTGTTATAAGGCACCAGAGCACTGTTTCTTTCCACTCCTCTCTCCAGCCCAAGAACCAGCCCTCCCAATTACAGACATTCAGCACTGTCTCCTGTCCAACCATCAAGTACAAAAGCAAGAAAAAAGCAACCTATTTTGTGGACTTGGGAATATAGGTGTGTGTGCGTGAGTGTGTGTGTGTCTGTGTGTGTGTGTGTGTGTGTGTGGGTGTGTGTGTGCGTGTGCGTGTGCGTGTGCGTGTGCATGTGCGAGAGCGTGTGGTTGTGTGTGTGTACAACAGAAGCAGGTCTGTTTAACTGCTGTGAGAGTGAATTGAAAGAAAATGAGTAGATATTAGAATGGAGGGAGACAGGGTGACCAGATGGTACAAAAAAGACAGAGGGATGAAGTATGAGCAGGGAGAGAAGGAGCATAGGAGGGTGGCGCCAAGGAGAGAACGCTCCCTCTGGAGACGGCCATGTTACGCAGGAGATAAGAAGGTGCACCTTCACCAGCGCACTGCAGTATCTCAGCTCACTCCGACATACAACACACCCTGCTCCGATAGCACCAATACACACACACATACACCCACGCACACACTTACGATATATACATACTTTATGATTTGCTCGCACATACATATGCACCCGCGCACACACCCACACAGACACATACACATGTGCGTTTACTAGCTATTGTCTTCCTTGCACATTGTGTGTATGAGATCCATCTTATCCTCCACACATCAGGCTGACCCCACGCCTCTATTCAGCTCTACTCCAGAGCCCACATGGGTGGTGTTCTGTAGCGATAGAAGCATCTGGTCCACAATGAGCAGGTCTGCAGCTACGCCACCCACAGATAGCCAGGCTGGGCTCCCTTTGTCTCCGGCTCCGTTTCACCCCGAGAGAGCCATTCTTCCGGAGGGTGAAAGAAAATAAATAAATAAGAATTTCGTGTTCATGTGAAAATTAATGCTGCAGATCTAGTATAGGAGCGACTCAGGGCAACAAAAGCTCAGCTTCAGTGTGCTGCCGTGTGCCAAGGAGTTGAAAAGACCCCCCCCACACACACACACACACACACACCACACACACTTCACTCCCCCCTCCCCCCAAAAAAGAAATAAGAAGTTCCTCATGCGAGCTCATAGCTCTTCACCAAGAAAGAAAAGGAAAGGAAAGGAAAAGAGTGAAAGAGAAGAAAGAAAAAAAATGATTTTATAGGAAAAAAAGCAAAGTGTGTGGCTCGATTGATTTGCGGGCCCCTTGCCAAAGCAGTGGCAGTGGGAAATGTTTAATTGATGGAGTTGCATTTGACATGGAGTGGAATGTAATCTGGGATAAAGTTCCCCTGAGTCAGCTCAGATGGATTTGGAGGGGGGGGGGGGGGGGATTTGGAGGACTTGTGTGAGGATGTGTGTGTGTGTGTGTGTGTGTGTGTATCCTTTTGAATTTGTATTTTTTTTGCAGAATGTTGGTTAACATTGTTCTGCACACATCTAACAAGCAGTCTCCCAGGCAATAATGAGATTTTAAGCTGTGTGTGATTCATTGAATGTCTGTGCACTGTGTGTGCATTATTAGGTGTATATTTGTGTGTGTCTGTGTGCATGTGTGTGCATATAATAGGTGTATATTTGTGTTTGTTAGCGAGTCGCATGTCTGTGTATATATAGGTGTATATTTGTGTGTGTTAGTGATGTCTGTTCATATATAGGTGTATATTTGTGTGTTTATATAGGTGTATATTTGTGTGTGTTTATATAGGTGTATATTTGTGTGTTTATATAGGTGTATATTTGTGTGTGTTTATATAGGTGTATATTTGTGTGTGTTTATATAGGTGTATATTTGTGTGTATATATAGGTGTATATTTGTGTGTGTTTATATAGGTGTATATTTGTGTGTTTATATAGGTGTATATTTGTGTGTTTATATAGGTGTATATTTGTGTGTGTTTATATAGGTGTATATTTGTGTGTTTATATAGGTGTATATTTGTGTGTGTTTATATAGGTGTATATTTGTGTGTTTATATAGGTGTATATTTGTGTGTGTTTATATAGGTGTATATTTGTGTGTTTATATAGGTGTATATTTGTGTGTGTTTGTGAGCTTGTCTCTATCTATGACACTTTTGTGTGCATCTAACTGTACACACTCACAGGACACCAGGTGTTAACCCATACCAAGCTGTTTCATTAAAAAAGTATTCCTCTTTCTTTCTCCCCCTTATCTCTCTCTCTCTCTCTCTCTCTCTCTCTCTCTCTCAGGTCGGGAGACATGTCCGCCTGAGAAGTTTGACTGCGGGGGTTCCAGTAATAAGTGTGTGTCTCTGTCTTGGCGCTGCGACGGCGAGAGAGACTGTGAGAACGGCGCTGATGAGGAGCAGTGCGCTGCAGGTGGGTCTCTGCATAGCTCAGCTGAAACCGAAGGCTCAGCACAAACATGACGGCTGGATGGGGGGGAAGAATAAAGGAAAATAGACAAAGATAGACAAACAGAGAGAAACGGGTAAAATAGAGAAATAGAGATACAGAAACTGAGAGACAGGTAGGAAAGGAGAGAGAATAGGTTAAAAGATAGTGAAGGGGAAAGCAACAGAAAGAAAAATAACCAAGACCTATCATGAAATAAGAGGCTGCTGTATTTTTAGCACATTTCTTTCCCTGAGATGAAGAAGAGGCCTGCGTTATTGTGTAGATAAAAGAGGCCTGCGTTAGTGTGTTGAGTACTCAAAGATGTTATGTCACACACGACTGCCTTGATCAGCTAAAATGACACTGTGGAAGACAGTTCTCTTTTCCTGTTAGGAAGTAGGCCAGCTTTTTGTGCCCAGTGTTGGGGGGTAATGGAATATTTAATGTATCTAGAATACATGAAACGAGTACCTGTATTCAGAGACAGTTGAAATTTGAATTGTTGGTTATCACTATACAGTTACATTGATTACTAGAAGGGATTACTTGTTAAATTGTCATGAGTCGGCTATTCTCTCTCAAATAAAAATATTTACATAAAATAGCGTTTCCGATAAAGCCCTGCCACAGTCAATGCGCAGTGATGTCATCCACCAGTTCCTGCACACCCCTTATAGAAACACACAGATTAGAAACATACATGGCACCTTTTATAGAAACGCAAAGATTAGAAACATACATGGCCCCTTATATTGAAACACACAGATTAGAAACATACACAACCCCTTATATAGAAACACACAGATTAGAAACATACAACAGAAACATGATCCATTAGTTGTTGTAGCCCTTTTGATGCAGTGTATGTGTGTGTGTGTGTGTGTGTGTGTGTGGGGGGGGGGGGGGGGGGGGGGGGGGGCAAATGATATGATGTTGAGTTGTTCTTGTGTCCAGTCAAATGTTATGATGTGGAGTTGTTCTTGTGTCCAGTTTATATTCACAGGTGGAACACCAAATGTAGTGATTACAGTACATGCTTCTGAAGTTACACTAAGAACATTATACAGTACATCAAATATAATGGAGCAGTATCCTGCCAGTTTATGACATACCCAGAACCGGTGTGTTATGCAGCTCCATGTGTGTGACATCTAACACATCTGTTAGGATAGAATGAGGATATCTTAGTTCTACTAAAGGTATAGGCAATGCCAAACCTTGAATTTAATGAAACCTAATCGTGCATATTCTTTACTCTTTTTAGGGCTTCAGTCCATACTCCCTTTGAAATTTATATTTAGGGTTCTTCATCTTAACTAGTTTTGATCCCGTCTAATTTAGTTAGTTAGCAGTTAACAGTTGGCCGTTGTGTTTGTGCTCTAAATCCTTTAAAAAAGAAATGAACTTCCAAAAGTAAGTCTATTATGGACATTTTAGGGAGGTTATGAAAGTGTGGGCTATGCTCTCTAGCAAACTGAGAAGCTTGAATGTAACAGAATTGGCACATTGAGATCACCGAATTTTAGAATCTCCTTTCACCGCCACACTGTAAAGGCCTGCCTGGCTGGCAAAACATTCTGATTACACAGCAGACACTGAGTCAGAAGGGTCTCACTCATGGCAATGTGCCGTCTCATTGGGTCCATATTTGGAGAGTGGAAATAAAAACTGAGTTAAAATCTTGACCAATAAACTTAATGTGGTCAGAGCATGGAGAGAGGTTGATGTGCATTGGGTACCCGTTGCTTTTACAGTCCAATTACTTTATCTAGTAAATATATGGTAAATTGTAGTATGTTTTTGGGTAATTACCACAGGTAATAAGTTGGTAAAGACATAAAAAATACAGCTGAAATACTAACAAAAACCTCCACTATTACCCATCAACTCCACCTTGGAACCATGTAGTTGTGGCCAGTTTAGGTTGGTAATAACTCAGATATAATTGTGTACTTCATGGTCAGTCTGGTCTGTTGAAGCAATATGTCTGCCAGGGCTGCTTGCGCAATCCACTCAGAGTATGGCAGCATTGTGAGCCATATGGAGAGGAGTTCTACACACAACATCCTAACCATTTGTTGTTTGTTGCCCATTTCCTATTGTTGGCCTCTCGATGGGACAGTCCTTTAATTGAGAGTTCTGGGTCATCGGTGGTCTAATTACGAACCAGGTTGCCACCATGTACAAATCCTTTGCAATGTCCACTGAAGCTCGGCGATATACACATCCCATAAGGTGACGTCAAAGTGCTTCAACTTAAAGAGGACGATTGAAGGGGTACACAAGGCGTCACCTTCCTTTGCCTCACTGTCCAGATGGAGGTGCTTCAGGTCAGTGAGAGGACTAGTGCATGCTGTGCACGCGCTATATATATACGCAGAGGCTGTGCTCTGCGGTTGTCAGTCGTTGTTTGGACAAGGTTTTCAGGAACACACGTCAGAAAACAGGTGTATCCCCATAAGATGACGTCTCGTGTTCTCCTGGTACTCACCCTGAGTAATCTAACATTAGAGATTATACAGTATATAAGGATATGTATTCTGTACTCTGCAGTGGAATACATTTTAAAAGTAACATTCTCAACATGTTTGTACTTCACACATACAAACGCGTGCACACACCAACACACACGCTTGCTTGCAGTTGTCTATCGAGGCCGATGATGACGTCCACTTCTGACACTCAACGATGAGATCTCTGGTGGCTGTATAGTCCTATCCGTGATCCACAGGTCTTGTCGCAGGTGGGACATGTGTATGTATTAGTGGTGGTACTGGCAACCTTGGTTGTTTTTCTGTTGTACCTTCTGTCTCGCCTTTCCTGTCTCCTGGCTGTCCTGTCCTGTCCTCCTCTAGTGCTTTGGTCCCGTCTTGGCACATCTGACGCCAGGTGTTACGGTCAGCAGCCAAGCCCTCCAGTTCCCAAGGTCTGATGTTACACTTTTTTAGCGCTGTTTTTATCTGATCTTTGTAGCACTTCTTCTGCCCTTCAGCAGAGCGTTGACCTTGGGCGAGCTGTCCATACAGCACTTTATGAGGCACCCGACTGAGGGGCATCCTTATGACGTGCCCCAGCCACTGAAGCTGATGGTGGGTGATGGTGGCCTTCATGCTCCTAAAGCCTGCTCTCCTGAGGACCTCGGTATGTGGCACTCGGTCACACCAGGTGATCCCTAGTATGCACTGGAGACAGCGAATGTGAAAGTGCTCCATGGACTTAACATGGCGGCTGTAAGTGACCCAGGCTTCACAACTGTAGAGGAGGGTGGTAATGTAGACGGCTTGGTACACAGATATCTTTGTATGTAGATATAAGTTTTTGTTTTGAAAGACCCGGTGCCTGAGTCTCCCAAAAGGCAGCTGATGCGTGTTGGATTCGGTTCTGGACCTCACTGTCAATGTGATTGTCCTCAGAGAGGATACTTCCCAGGTATTTAAATGATGGTACTACAGCCAGATTTTTACCGGAGATGCTGAAGATGGGTGGCATGGATGGGATGCTGGTGCTCCACTGGCAGACTACCTCAGTTTTGGCGATGTTGATGGTCAGCCCCATCCTGCTGTAAGCCTTCACAGCTGCATCCAGGACAGCCTGAAGGTCTTGTGGAGTGTGAGCCACAAGAGCGCAGTCATCTGCAGACTGCAGCTCAAGGACCCTCACTCTCTGCAGCTTGGGGGTTGCTTGCAGCCTCCTGATGTTGAAGAGGTTGCCATCTAGCCTATAGACTACTGCAATACACACACACACACACTCACTCACTCACCCACTCACTCACTCACTCACTCACTCACTCACTCACTCACTCACTCACTCACTTACACACACACACACACACAAACACACGTGTGCACACTACACCGTCGGGCCCCAGCGGGAATACAACATCCACGGTCAAAAAGTGGGTTCTTCTTGCCTCTATCTGATTCATAAAGGCACTATCGATTTCAGGTTGAATCCATAGATGTGTGACCTATACATCTATTGATTTTACCACCTCGTAGCTTAAGGAGATATTATGTATCATATGCTTGCCCTTTATGTGGTCTCAACTCTGTGAGCTAATAACAAAAACAGAGAACCTACGGTCTTGCGTGTGCCTGGAAGAGATGGGGAACCATAGGGTGTGGCCGGAATGGGACATAGACATACTATAGATTAGAACCATATGGTAAGAATGACCCTCTGACCTTGTTGCTATGACCACTAATAATCTTCTCATTATGGATGATGTCAAGAACACGTGTGGTTTGACGGTTGCCATGCATTTGTTTACATGTATTAGAGTATATAACTATTTTATCCATTGATTATTTGTAAATTAAACACGGGAAACATTCATGTTTATTTTATTAAATAAATACATTGAAACATAAATTGAAAAATTAAATTGAATTGAATGTTTATATTTAGGCATCATCTAGCAAACACATCACTCCAAATCCCATCAAAAGAGCGACAGCTGTTCCGCACACTGAGGGCATTCACATTATCAGGGCTTTTGCCTCCTTGGAAATTAAAACATGAGCTGTTACAGTACTTTTTTATGAATGATTAATGGACATTACTTACGGTAGCATGGGGATTGCAACATCCACATAAATGGAAAAATGCTGTTACCTCCAGACTCATGGCAGTCTTTGCAAGGGGTGATTTCATTGTGACTGTGGGTCTGTAGTAGCGTGCTGCCTGGCAAGACGCTGGTCAACCACTGCTGCCTCGCTGCCCGAGAGATGGCACTCTGCCTGCCCAACCACTCTGCCTGCACCCCCCCCCCCTCCACACAGTTCATGCTTAATTCCTCCTTAATTATGAGCAGCTAATCTGCTCCCTAATTCTCTGGGAAGAGTTGGTCTGGCTGTAAGGGGGGATATATAGCGTCTCGTCTCGTCTGCTTTCTCTGTGAATGAGGCCCCTCACTATGCCCACCACCAACAACCCTTTCAGGCCCTTTAAACCATAGAACAGATAACCGGCCGTACGTGGCAGGACCCATGACTCTCACATAGTGCTCCTCTCTTTCTGTCTGTGTGGAACTGTTATTCTCATAAAAGGGAATGGTTATACTACTTTCCCTCACCAATCTATTGTCAGCTTCTCTCTCTCTCTTTACTCACAGAACAATGAATAAATGCTAAATGATGTCATTAACGGACAACAGCTTTTAATATATATAACTCTCAGGGGGGATTATATCTCTCCTTCTCTTTCTTTCCTTCCATCTCTCCCTGTCTCTGTCGTCTTCCTTTTTTCTGTTAGCCACAGTTCTGTTACCCGTCTCTAAGGGGTAATCAATGAAGCGGGTGGAGTGTGGTATCAATTGTCTCTTCAGTGGATGTGGACCGGCATCACCTCGGTTTGTCCGCTGTTGGTCAGCCATCACTCTGTCGCTTCGGTCACTTTACAGTGGCTTCCCACCCTCAGCTCGCTGTTGACACAACCAGGCCAGCATCGCTCAATTTGTCATCATTTTCAACAGAGGCTAATCCCTCCAGCTCAAATATCCGATCATATCGTGACAGAT
>NC_137921.1:32707665-32722665 GCF_963457725.1 Sprattus sprattus | reverse complement strand
TGTGAATGTGTGTGTGTGTGTGTATTTTGTATGTGTGTGTGTGTGTGTGGGTTTGTGTATTGTGTGTGTGTGTGTGTGTGTGTGTGTGTGGGTGTAGTAGGTGCATGGGCTTACGCGCTCCTCCCCCCCAGGCCGCTCCGCTATCTTCAGATGTAAGCTCTGCTCTCACCTCTGTGAGAACATTACCTCATTTTTCTCTCCCGAATCCTCCCCTGCCCCCCTCACTCACCCATGCCTCCATCCACACACTCTCGCCCGACAAACACACACAAACACATCCGCACACACAAACACACACACACACACACACACACACACAATGGTGCTCCCTCCAGGGTCCTTTGGAAAAGAGACAACTGGGAGGGCTTATCGTGTGGAGAAATATCTTATTCATCTGATGGAATAAACGAGATGAAAAGCAAGACAGCCGACGCGATTACAGCGAATTACCAGGCATCGCTGATGAATCCATGTCAAATGATAATTAGGCTATTAGCGAGCGATCGCCACCTCAACCACAGGCCCGCCTGTTTGTGCGGTGTATCCAATCATGTGATCCTGTGAGCTGACTGAATGCTGATTTTGTATGCAGACTGTCCTCATTCAAATATCTTCGTTTATGCTAATGTATTCACTTATTTTCTGCATTCCCTCCCCTTTGTTCATCTGTTAAAGGCAGTTAATTTCCATTAAAAAAAAAACAACTAGAATATTGATAGGGCTGAGACTGACTGACCCAAATATATCAAAGAATCTGTGTGTGTGTGTGTGTACATGCACTTTTGTGTGTGTGTGTGTTGTGTTTGAGTGTGTGTATCCGTCTCAGCTGACAGTTATGTTCTAATCATTCCTGGGTGACTTGAATGTGTCAGTGGGGAGGGCTTTTGCCTGCAAAGCCCCTGTGTTGTCCTGGGTGTGCTTCTATAGATGGAGGCACTTGCGACGAGCAGGAGTGCAGTGAGCTCATTAGCCTAGCCTCTCCATGTGGAAGACTGGAGAATCTTGTGATATCATTTTTCTCTCTCGCTCCCTCACAAACACAAAACAGCCCCCCCCACGCACACACACCACCGCCATTGCACTCCTGCTTACACACACACACACACACACACACACACACACACACACACACACACACACACACACACCACCACCACTGCACTCTTGTCTTACACAGACACACACACACATGCTTATTCCCCCAAGGGTATGCTCAGATCTCTTTTCACACACACACACACACACACACACACACACACACACACGCACACACACACACACACTGATGTGTCACATTCTCATTTCCCCCCATGGGTGAGCTCAGATCTCAGAGATATCCCCAACACTTCAGTGTGTGTGTGTGTGTGTGCTTGCGCGTGTATGCGCGGATGCAATCTGTGCATGAGTTGATTTGTGCGCGTGAGTGTGAACGTATGAGTACGCGCTGTACATATATATGCCCTTTAGTGCATGCATCTCACGCGCGTGCTTATGTTTAATGCCACATCTAGTCTCTAGACGATCTGCTGATATTTCCCTTTAATCTTTGCTGCCATTTACCAAACCTACCCCATAGCTGGGACCTGGAGGAAATGGATTGCTGCACTTTACAGAGTGTGAAAATGTGTCTGCCTGTGCCGTAAACAACTCAGTGCTGCCGGCGAAATTCAGGTCTGAGCTGCAGTGCTCCAAACTTGTGTCATGCAGAGAAAAGTTTGCTCACAAAAGACAACGATGTGGTTCAAAACTACACTTGACACAAAGGCTGCAGACTAACATCAGCAGTTTTGCTCAGGAAAATAACCTGTGGAAACAAATCTCAAGTCAAACTCAAACCGGTCTCCACAGTCGTGTCAAGTATGCATGAAAAACAATATATATACGCTGTGCCTGTGCTGTCAGTCTGGTGTGAGCTTACAAACAAACATGGTATTTGTCTTGTCTAATGCACCAGTGTCAAAGCTAGGACTAGGGATTGGCACAGATGCACCGATGTATTTATTTTACTTCATCATCATTTGCAAAACACAATCACCTTGAGGTTGGGCGTCATACGCTGCATACATGCACATACAGATGAAATAAGGGTAAGAACTATATAAATTAGTGCTGTCAAACGATTAAAATATTTAATCGCGATTAATCGCATTTTTGTCATAGTTAACTCAAAATTAATCGTGATTAATCGCACATTTTTTTTTCGCAAATTTGTATCTATTCTAAATGTCCCTTCAATCATTTTTTTTTTTTATGCTCTTATCAACATGGAAAAGTGGATTGAAGTCAGGCCTCTTATTTCAAAAACAATGAACCGTAACAGTTAGGTTACCAATAAAAGGTAAGCCTACTACTTCTGTGTTTTCAGCCAGCTGCCTGTTGACATTTTCAGACAACAGTGAAGCTCGCTTTTTTTGCACAACACAACTTTTAAAGGTAAACTTTCTATTCAGAAGCTTTTTATCATTTATTTCGCCGTATCGCGCTCACCATTCACTCAAACGTAACGTTAGCCTACTACACAGTTTGGGAGAGCAAAAAGAACGTTAATCTAAAACAAAACAAAAACGCGTTAAACGCGCGATAAAAAATGGACGGCGTTAAAATGGGCTTGCGTTAATGCCGTTAATAGTGCGTTAAACTGACAGCACTAATATAAATATATATGTACCTACAAAAATGAAACATCATTTTGTTGGGCAGTCATGTTGGGCAGTCATGTCCTTGGTCCAGTCATGTCCTTGGTCATGTCCCTGGTCTTTTGTTGATCAGTGTTAGTGTGGGTAAACCCAGACTTCCTTTCTCTTTTGTAACCATTGATCCATGCCATCAGTGTTTTCAACTGGATTCAACCGGTTTTGCCACATTCATAGGACAAGTAAGCGTTAAAAAAGCGAGGTGGTCTTGGCATAATATTTATTCTCTCTGACTTTATGCTGACACATCCCATCTGCTTAAATCCTTGTTCATTTATTTAATCAATTTGTAGTTTGAGTAGAATAATTGTGTAGTTTAAGGTGTAAAAACAACACCAAGATATCTATCAAGATATCAAGATCCCTGCTTGTATCATCAGAAAGAGACCAGTTCATCTAATTGGGAAGGCCAGACACCGGCTGTCATCATGACTTTGAATTTGTTTGTATTGACCTTATACCCTGACGCTGCACTAATACTCATTAAGGCAATGGAAGGGACGGAAGTAATGACCTTTTCCAAGAGTAATAATATATCGACTGTGAAAAGTGCTAATATGTGTCGATCCCTTCCTTCATCAAATATTCCCACTGTGAGGGCATTAGTTCTCATTAATTCAGCCGGTGGCTCAGTGCTCTGTGCGAATAGGGAAGGTGATAACATGTCTCCCTGGTGTGTACCTCATCCCAGAGGGTCTGAGCACAACTCATTTACCCTCACTCTAAATCTAGGGGATTTGTAAAATATTTGAATCCACTTAATAAATGTATCATGAAAGCCAATGTAGCTGAGGGTCCAGTCGTCCCTATCGGATGCCTTCTCAGCATCTGAGAGGAGAAGCATTGACAGGCGGTTTCTCTTGGTGGCAATTGATTGTAAATTCAAGGCTCTTCTTACATTGTCAGCTGCCTGTCGATTTTGAATAAAAACCTGTCTGATCTGGCTTAATAGGTTTATTGATATGTTTTTGTATCGTATTTGCTACAATGGAGGTCAACATTTTAAGGTCTACTTAGGGCATTGGCAGAATTATACATTTATAAACTGGGGTTAACTAATTTACAAATCATTTATAACATAGACGGCTTCCCTGGAGATTTAGCTTTTTAAGAGAACATTTTCTTTGATTTCTTCTTCTTTAATAAGAGACGTTATCATATCGGTCTTATCTGCTGTTAATCTGGCCGGATTAATCTAATTAAAGAAGGATTCAATCTTTATGAAGCTCATCTTCCTCTATATACAACTTTCTGTAATAAGTGTCAAATACCTCTGTGATATTTGCCTTGGTTAACATCTGATCATTATCTGGACATTTGATTTGATTTGTGTCTTCTAAGAAAGATGCTATGTTCTTGAAGAAATCTGAAAAGTCTGGGGCGTAAAGATTGAACATTGTTATTTTAGTACCTCCAATAGCCCCTACTAACATCACGTTTCTACCCTTTTTATCATGTATTGTTTTTTCATGGTTGAAGTAGACAAATTTGTTGAACAGGATGGCAACTCCTCTTTTCCTCCCATTTTTAAAAGAAGCACTATGTACCTGTTCCACCCATTCACTTTTTAGTTTTAAATGTGACAGATGACAGATGGCTCTCCTAAAAGAGTCTTATAAAGTAAAAATGTAACGCTATCCAAAGCAATTTCAAGCATTTTGTCAGCACTGGAAGCAAAATTTCACTCTTTAAACTTCACAGTGTACTTACCACCTGAGGTACAGGATTTAATAACTTCAAAGCACTTCGTTATTTGCTAATGAATGAACACCGTCTCGAAAGGATATTCCTGACTAATGTATAAAATATGTATATGCCACGCTTGTTGGCAGGTATTAGTCTTGCACAGAGCTGCCTGCGTCCGATTTCCCCCCTTGCAGTGTTAATATGAATGTAAATAGGACTATGAATGCGGGGGCTGAGGGCTGCGTGGGAGAGATAGTGTGCGTCTCGGCGCTGGGTATTTAACACAGCATCGGTCACAGCGAGAAGTACGCAAACCCGGGCCAACTGCGACACACCAGCTCCGCTATAAAAAGGGCAACCTGTATGGTGATTGGCTTTGGCTGGGATTTCCACTCTTTTCCTCTTGTCCCTTTTCTTTGTGCCTCTCGCTCAAAAGACAGGAGGAAATAGCCCAGACGTCTGTCTCTCTCTGTTGCAGTGCAGCCAGTGACAACATGACTGGCTAGCATGCAGACAGACTGGCAAGTGGGCTTCACTAACTAGACACGTGTGTGGGTCTCTGATCTCTTTCTTGTTGCACACGCTTACAAAGGCCTCAACTTCAAAGGCGCTCAATGCATTTTAAGCACCCACTAAGTGGTCAAGCCCAGGAGACGAATCCCTCCTATATCTCTCTTTCTCTCTGTCTCCTCTCTATCTCTCCCTCTCTTTCACAATCTCCCCCTTTCTATCTGTCTCTTTCCTACTCTTATACACACACGCACACACGCACGCACGCACGCACGCACGCACGCACGCACGCACGCACGCACGCACGCACGCACGCACGCACGCACACACACACACACACACACACACACACACACACACACACACACACACACACACACACACACACACACACACACACACACACACACACACACACACACACACACACACACACACACACACACACACACACACACACACACACACACACACACCCATAGTAGTGTGCCTCCCCCAGCACCCTCATAGCCCCACAGGCCTCACTGTCAAAAGCCAGACTTGTCTGCATCTGAGGCAGCAGCAAATCACCCTAGAAGCCCCTGGAGTCTTGAGTCAACTAAATGACTCGCTGACATCTCAGATCCGCAGCTCCATACATCACAGTTCCTCCTTGTTGTTCCGGATGCTAGGAGTTGCCCCCGTGGGCAGGGAACCCCCCCCCCCCCCCCTCTGTAATGCTCATTTCTCTAACGATATTAAGCGGTAACGCTGGCTCGTGGAGAACGCTCCATTAACTTGCACTTTCCATAGACTGGCTGTTCCCTACCGCCGGGGAAATGCAACATTTTGCTTCGCGGCGTAAAGCTCTGAAATCGCACGCTGACTTCTGTTGACATCTCAATTCTGAAGGGGCTTTTACAGTCTCCAGGGTTGTGATTTTTTTTTTGTGTTGTATGCTGGGGTGAACTGTGGCATTTTTGTTGTAGTCGGCACCTGATAAAATAATCATTAAAAGTGTATTAAAAAACCCTGTGCTCTGGGATTGGGAGTTCGTTTTTTCACCACGCTCTGATTTTGTGTTTATATTAGTGTGAGCACCGTGTAATAAAACCCCTCAGGTTAACACACACAGCAACAACTGCGGCGACAGCATAATAACATGTAACCATGAACACCCAGGTACTTCAGTCACTCGACCATGCTGTCAAGCTGAGCGCTGAGTAGATTGAATGCTCTCTCCCACTCTATCGCTCTCTCTTTCTCTCTCTTTCTCTCCCCACCCTCTCTCTCACTCACTCTCCATACAGTGATTGCATATGCGGAGCACAGATGGCTAAGTCTTTGGAATCTGTCTGCTGTGAGGAAGTGCTGTGTCATGGCCAGAGGTGGAGGCTTTAGCAGGTGGAGTCTGATTAAAGCAGAGGGGAGAAGCTGAGAGCCTCTGATGGAGTGCTTGCTGTTAACCCTCGCTACTCGCCGCAGAAGTTTTTGTTAATAAGCCTTGCTTCCTCCTGGCCCTTCTTCTTTTAGCCATCTGTTTGAGTTCCATGGAAGAGAGAGATTGGGAGAGAGCAAGAGCAGACAGCCAAGGAGGCTAGATAGAGAAAGAGAAGAGAGAGAGAAAAGGACTGAGAAAAAGAAGAAAAGACAAAAAGACAGAAGCTGAGGTGTCTGAGAAGGAAAGAGAAAGTTAAAACTTAATAATAAATGTATTAAAGGAAGACTATTGGTGTATTTCTGCTATAGGGTAAATCTATGAGACTGGACCAGGTAAATGGCCTAAACAGCCTCAGTTTGGTCCTGGAGTGAGGTGGCCCAATCAGGGCTAAATTAGGGACTTTTGGAATGGAATACAACGCAACAATAAAATGGGATACATTTTAAAACTGATATGTAGCGTTAGTTTAGGTTGCCTAGCAACAGTAATGGCTTAGCTTGTATTGGTAATGAGAAACTCTCGACAGATAAATTAAAACTTCGCAAAGGACACGGTTTCCAACTATTTAATGACATGTTTAATTTATTGTACTCGCGCAACCGTTCCTTTACACTGTTTTGGCATTTTTAGCGTTGATGTTCTCTGTTCGTGTTATTACCATTTGTAACGGGAACAGAACACCAATGTTTACACTGATGCTTAAGCTCGAGGTAAAGCCTCCAGCTGTCCCCGGTTTTAAGGGGGAAAAAGGCCATAAGTGAGAGTCTATGTGGAGCGAAAAAAGACAAAAAAAGGAGAGCGATCGGGCTGAATACTATGTCCTCCCCTCAGCCCCTTGTGTCTGAGCCAGCTTCACCTGATGCCGAGCCCAGCGGAGGACATTTTCCATGCCAGTGACTCCAAGCCCTGATGTGCTGAACTGGGGTGTCTTATTAGATATCACGCTCCAAAAACTACGGGCCTCATGAATCCTAAACGTTAGAGTGTGTAGTGAGGTGGATTGAGCACGAGTGAGAGAGAGAGAGTAGACAGAGAAAGCAAGATCAAGAGAAGAGTGTAAAGAATACGATGGAGAGAGTGATGAAAGAGGTAATGCAGGAGAGAGAGTGAGAGAGTGCCATGTTTAGTTCGAGCTGATGAACCGGTTGTAGATGTGAAATTGTGAGCCTTTTTCTCTTCCTCTTTTTGTAGTTGAAGGACACGGTAATCTCCCTAATCTCCACCTGCCCGCTGTCTGCAGGAGGGATGAATAGGCCCTCTGGAGCTCGTACAGGTGAAGGCCGTCTTGGCTTTGTTCCTGAGTCCGCCTCTTACAATGCTCTTTTGAAATCCATTCATAGACTATTGACCCCACCAGTCTCTTTGAAAGATAGCATCCCAAGGGGGAAAGAGGCTTTACACAAAATGGGTATATTGACCTAAAGCCCATGACAGCCTGGTGGCCCTAGCGTGTGTGTCCCACTCTGTTGGTGCTGGTCCGACCCCTGTCCACGGCCTTTTCGGACGATTGACCATGTTGAATTCGCGGCGAAGCCCGTCATCGAGGGAGATCACTTTGATTGGCAGTTCAGCAATTACGATGAAGAAATATGGTTGAAATATTGTTGTATTATATGCGTCCGAAATGTACTGTTTGTAAAAAATTTGTTTGTCACACTCCTTTGCACTGAAGCACAGCTGTGCGCCGCTGTATGTGGTAGTTCGCTGTTGGCTGTAGTCTTTGTGGCGTGTTCAAGTGCAACTTTACAGTCAGCCGTCCTCACTGCTCGTTCTTTGATGTCGGATTGGTGTGTCTCTGGCCTAATAGTCATGCATGAGAACATGCGTTTTGGACCGTATGTCTTCCCAAGTGTATTTAAAGGTGCATTAAGGATTAATAGCTATTCGCTAAAGGTATGCTAGCAGCTAAAACTAACGAAATCTCTTGAAATGTGCTGCCTTTGACATTATGACAAACTAATTACTCAACGACTGTCCTTACACAGTCAAACATCAATCATGTGCAACACAAGACTAAGCAAGACGGCAAATAAGCTACTTACTAGATCGGCAGAAGGTAATCAAAGTCAGGTCGGCGGGCATCGGCAGGCAAAACTACAGAAGGCAGTTATATGCCTATCGACCCTGCTATGCCATTGGCACGGACGCAATTCTCCATATTAAAGGTCATTGTAGCTGTTATTTTAAGGTTAAACTGCTTATCCTAACCCTAATCCTGAAGCATAATTGTTGCATATTGTGCCTTTAAAAAAAAAAAAAATGTATATGTCTCAGAAAAACCAGCCTGTTATTAGCAGCGGTGTGAGTTAACGCTGTTTTAGTGTCTTGTGCTCTCTGTCCAATTCTGCACAAACTTCAAGTGTGCATGAGCAAAGTCAAAACCTAACAGGAAGAGCCGGGACAAAGCCGGGTCCCTGTGTACAGCGCTAATACTCTCAACCAGTCTGCCCTTAACCAGCACAATAGGCCCCTTGTCAAATCTGTCGGGGGATTATCTTTTTCTCTCTGTGTCTGGCATCTGAAGCGTTTGATGTATTATTCAGGCATTTCCCCTCAGTTAACCGACACGCAGGATAAAGAGGACACTAATAGTGCAGGGGAATACCTGTCTAATGGCGCCTGTTGATTTGTTTACTTTCGTGTGATTAGGCGCACGTGGGATAATAAGCGTGGCAGAAATGAAATTAGCGGCACATCCGACGGTCGTTACCGTAATGGGCCCTCTGAAGGTGCGGGCGAAGAGGAGGACTGAGTGGGGGAATGAAGTGGGCAGCATGGACCGGAGCGCAGCCAAAAGGGCCAGTGTGACCTTTTCCACCACAAACACAAATCACATTGATTTCTTGTCCAGCATGGCAATTTGATAATGTCACCGTTTTGATGGCGAAAGCATTTTATGCGTGCTCGTTTCGCGTGACGGAGAACCCCACGACAAAGGGTCTGCGCTCGAATGATGGTTGTCCCCGGGCGCCACAACTAGGGCTGCCCACTGCTCTTAGTGTGTGTGCTCACTGCTCCTAGTGTGTGTCTGTGTTCACGGCTAAATTCTCCGCTAAATGCAAAAATTCTCCGCTAAAGTGACTCATGCATGTGTAAAATATACTTGGTCAATAAAGTGATTCTAATTCTAAATGTCAAAAGTCTGTGGGTGTGTACAAACACACACATTCCTTTAATGTACTCCAAAATGCACTGCACACAGAACATTGTCGAAAACATTTGTTTTTAGCACCTATTCCCACCTCACACACACGCGCACACACAAACCCATACACACACACACGCACACACACACACACACACCCACACACTCTCACACACACACACACACACACACACACACACACACACACACACACACACACACACATACACACACACACACACAAACATATACACACAGACTCACATCCCCATATACAGGTAAGCTTCTTTGCAGATGTAGAGCTTGAGAGAGTAAACTCAATCCCCTCACAATGCTGCCGGTCAGTCATTCCTTGATGTAGGGTGACCCCATTAAAAAGGGAGACAGGCCTTTACGGCCAGCGCACTGAAGCCTGTTTAGTGTCTGACGGCATCTGAAGGCTGAAGACTGGCCCTGGGGTCATCTGCTGCACACATTAAAATCGATACAGTCTAGGAGAGACGGGTTAATGCAGGCAGGCAACCTGCGGGGGCCGCTTAGCTCATTCCTCTATGTATCAGAGCTAGTTTATGCAGCCGTTTCACACTATTTATATTGCGTCATCCACACGGGCAAGAGCATGTCTGGTACTACATGATTTATGGAAACAAAAAAGGGTTTGAAATGAGGTAAGAGGGGAATATCGCCAGTTTTATCGCGTTCCACGGAGAAGCCACTCGTCTGCTGTTGTTTACGTTTTTGTTGTTGTTGGCTTGTTTGTTTTGAGGACTCAGTGAAAAACCACACTGCCGTTTAAAGTCGTCAGGTCTGGGGTCGTGACACTATCTTACTGTACATGAGTTAACTCTCTCCCTCCTCTTCCTCTCTCACAGACGCCAAAGCCTGCCCGGCCAAAGAATTCCAGTGCCGCAACAGGAAGTGCGTGGCGCCCAACTTTGTGTGCGACGGTGACGACGACTGTGGCGACGGCAGCGACGAGGAGTCGTGTGCAGCCACGGCTGGCGGACGTCCCAGCACCTGCGGCCCGCTGGAGTTCCGCTGCAACGACTCGGAGTGCATCCCCATGCTGTGGAGCTGCGACGGCGACCCCGACTGCGGGGACAAGTCGGACGAGTCGGCGGAGCGTTGCAGCCGTCGCACCGAGCCCCAGAAGCCGCGCTGCCCCTCCGGCGAGTTCCAGTGTGCCAGCGGCGAGTGTGTGCACCTGAGCTGGAGATGTGACGGAGACGGCGACTGCAAGGACAAGTCAGATGAGGCCAACTGCGGTAAGAGAGTGAACACCATAACACAATACACACTGCTTTTACACCATACACACTGCTCCGTACACTCTTCACCATACACACTGCACCATACACACTGCACCATACACACTTCACCAAACACACTGCACCATACACACTGCTTGAGTTTATTTTTCCTTTTTTTCATTTGATATTGTTAATTTGTTTCATTTTGCTGCTTTTGTGTGGTGGTGTGTACAAGTGTGTGTGAATGTGTGCAAGTTGAACGTTTAAGGGGGGTCAATTTGTTATTTTTCATTTTATTCTTGTGTAGTTTCTTCCATTTATCATTGGTACGTTTGTGTGTGTGTGTGTGTGTGTGCTGTTTATGAAACTAAGGGTATAAGATGGGAATTGAGCTGCCAGGTGTCTGATATTTGTTTTTAACGTAATGGGTTTACGAGAGAGCACATGAAGACACTCTCAGAGAGCTTTGAACATCTGTCTGAATGGAGCGTTTGGAGGCATGGCTCATGTGGGCAGAAGATCTATACAATGTAAAGGAAGACATGACTGAATTAGTGGCTGTTAGCTGGTGGGAGTTCAAGTTTCTGAACAGATTCTATCAGGTTTGGTTTCCATACTCTCTCGTTGTGTGTGTGTGTGTTTGTGTGTGTGTGCGTGTGTGTGCGCATACGTATGCTGTTTGCAGCCGACACATCATTAAATGTGATGATGATGTATTGAGGAGCTGTATTGTGTTTTTTGTTTGTATGACAGCATTATCTACTGTGTGTGTTTGTGTGTATGCGTGTGTGTGAAATAAGTGATGTGTGTGTGTGTGTACCACTGCATCATTAATGCTAAAGCCACTACATTGGTGAGATTCTGGAGAGACCTTAAACAGGAGTAAGGCTGTTAAAGAGGTTGAATATATGTGAGTGTGTGTATGTGTGTGTGTTCCTGTTTGTGTGTGTGTGACTCAGTATGTATACACTGCGGTGTATATATGAATCAGTCCCTGGAGCTTCAATCTTCCATAAATAACACACTCATGTCAGGTTTCTTGACATAATAGGTGACTCGGTAGGAGGACAGGGTCAAATACAAGGATTTATTTTCTAAAGAACTAGCACACAAACACACACACAGACACGCACACACACATACACACACACACTCACACACACACATACACACACACACTCACACTCACACTCACACAGACACACACACACACACAGAGACACACACACATGTGTATTTCAGTGTACATAAGTGTATGACTGTCACTCAGTTGCCATGGTTACCATAGGAGCTACAGTATGCCTCAACACATCAGTCAACCAGGATGCCAGTCTACACAAACCCAATGTAGTGCGTTACCATTCAGTTAGCATAGCCATTGTGCAATGGTTACTTCTGTGGGCACATGATTACATATTGGTACATACATATGCATGTATGCATTCCTACTTTTGACTGTGTGTATATGTGCTTTATGTGTGTGAGTATGTATATACATGTGGGCTTAAGTTTGTGTGTGCTTAAGTGTGTGTGTGTGTGTGTGAATACATGTGTCTTTTAGTGTGTGTGTGTGTGTGTGTGTAAACATTAGGGGTGGGGGAAAAAAATCGATTATTCGTTTTTTCTCGATTCTCTCTAAAACGATTCTCTCTCGATTCAGAAAAGCTTTTTTTTTTTTTTTTTTTTTTTACACATCCATTTTATGTTGAAATGCAAGCTGCATCGATTATTGGATTGTTCATAGAAAGTCAAAATTGTGACAAGGAAAAGCTTTTTCTCTAATAAAAAATAGATAAGGTAATTCATCTGTTGATTTTCTTTAATTATCCAACACAAAGTAGGAAGTGTAGCAAAGACTCTGAGTAGCAAACTCGAATGTTTTAATGATTGATTGATTGATTATTGATTATCAATTTGAAACCGATAAAACGATTATCGATGCATTTCGACTATTGAATCATTTGAGTTTGCAACTCAGAGTCTAAAATCACTTCCTACTTTGTGTTTGATAATTAAAGAAAATCAACAGATGAATTACCTTCTCTATTTGCTTTATTAGAGAAAAAGCTTTTAATGGTCACAATTTTGATTTCTATGAGCAATGCAATAGTTGATGCAGCTTGCATTTCAACATAAAATGGATGTGTTAAAAAAAAAAAAAAAAATGTTTTACATTACAAAATCGATTTAAAATCGATAATCGATTTAAAATCGATAATCGATTTAAAATCGAATCGTTGACCTCTGAATCAATTTCGAATCGAATCGTGAGGTGCCAAGAGATTCCCACCCCTAGTAAACATGTGTCTTTAAGTGTGTGTGTATGTGTATACATGTGTGTTTAAGTGTGTGTGTGTGTGTTTGTGTTTGTGTGTATACATGTGTCTTTACGTGTGTGTGTGTGTGCGCGCACACACTTTGGGCTTTCAGCTAAGTCTCTTCAGGTACCCAGGCTAGGGCTGGATGAATGGGGACGGAGGGGTGGGGAGCTCCTGAGGGGGATCCATCACACAACCCCGCCCATTAATGAGAGATGGAGAATCATCCGTCTGGGCGGTTTGTGCTGTCTGCTCAGATATTTACATCCTCCTGACACACTTACACACACACGCACACACACACACACGCACACCCGTGCACACACACACACACACACACACACACACACACACACACACACACACACACACACACACACACTATCACTCATTCACACACTCTCTCTCTACTGTCAGTATCGCAGGCATTTATCACTATTAGCCCCATTCAGATTACAATCACCTGCCTGAGAGCATTACTTGCTTTTATAGTAGGATTATGTGTGTGCTGGAAGTTGAATTATCTTCACAATTTGTGGGAGAGTTGGGAGTTTGTGTTTGTGCCTTGGTGTCAGGATGTAAGGGTGTGATTGTTTGTGTGTAAAAATATTTGTTCAATGGGTTCAATGTTTAAAGTATGTGAATGAAGAAATATATTTCAAACGTGTTGGTAAATATATATGAGAGTGTGTGTGTGTGTATGCAAAAGTGTGTTTTCTGTCATCACACTGTACTTTGCCGGTGCGGCTGACGTGGCTTGCAGTGCTGTGCCCAAATGGATTACAATTGGCTCCGTGGCACAGCAATTGAGAAGCCACGCTTCACATGAATTATTTACAAGCCTTAAAACGATGAAGAAGAGAAGAAAAAGAAGGGGAAAAAAACAAATTGGTTCTTTCTGAAAGTGCCCAGCCGGCCACACTCATGATCTCCCCCCCAGCATTGCATCCCTCTCCAGTCATTTAAACGGAAAGAGAGGGAGAGGGAGATGGAGAAAGAGGGAGGGATGGAGAGAGAGAGAGAGAGAGAGAGAGAGAGAGAGAGAGAGAGAGAGAGAGAGAAGGAGAAGGAGGGTTTATCTCTCCTACTCGCCGCTGCAGGGCCGGAGCAGAGTGGAAGGCCGTGGTGGGTGTGTGTGTGTGTGTGTGTGTGTGTGTGTGTGTGTGTGTGTGTGTGTGTGTGTGTGCCGCTGCTCCGTTGCGCAATTCAACCTGTGATTGAAATGCCTGGCGTGCAGTGGAAGATGAGACTCCCCAGCCTTTGAAACTGTCTGTAATTTTCCTGCTGGCCCCAAGAGATAAAGAAGTTTTCACGATGCGCAGCAATGCTCATTAAAGTGTGTGTGTCTGTGTGTGTCTGTGTGTGCGTGCGTGTGTGTGTGTGTGTGTGTCTGTGTGTGTGTGCGTGTGTGTGTGTGTGTATTCTCCCACCCTATAGCTCTGCTGACCTGCCGGCCAGATGAGTTCCAGTGTGGCGATGGCTCCTGCATCCACGGGACCAAGCAGTGCAACCGGGCCCATGACTGCCCTGACTACAGCGACGAGGCTGGATGCGTTAACGGTGTGTTCCCTCATCATCGCCATCTTCTCTTTCTTCTTATCTCCTTTTCCTCATTCTACTGCTCTCTCTCTCTCTTCTCCCACCGCTGCCACCATAAACACAGCCACCACCATCCGTTAACGTCGTTATCTATATGATGATAAGGGCGATCTGCTCTATACTCACTGAATCACTATCTCTAATGAGGCTTGTGTGCACAGGCCTGGACCAGAGCCCATGCTTTGTGGGCATTAGAGCCTGATCGGGAGCTTTTTTTATGGCAGCCATGTTAAAAGCCACCTGCCTTGGCTCCAGTCTTCCCAGTCACTGAGTGTCCTGATGAGGCGCGTCCAGCGTGGCGCTGATGTCTTTGCTCTTAACTCTGTCCCCACCGCAGCCACCAAGTGTGACGGGCCCAACAAGTTCCTGTGCCGGACCG
>NC_137921.1:32695165-32702665 GCF_963457725.1 Sprattus sprattus | reverse complement strand
AAAAAGGTTTAGGAGGTCCCTCTTAGATGTATGAGTCAGAAGAGGAGCTGACGTAGCATCAGACCACCATCTTCTCGTTGCCAAAGTCCAATTAAAGTTGAGGAGAAACTGGACAGGTGAGAAGAACCAGAGAAAGAAATTCAACACAGCAGAGATCCAGCAGCAGCAGAAAAATTCAAGAACGAACTAAAGAACAAGTTTCATGCCCTGCAAGAGCTTGATGAAGAAGGTGGGGAAAGAAACATAGATGGGATGTGGAAGGTAGTAAAGGAAGCCGTAATTACAACCTGCAATGTAGCACTGGGACCACAGAAAGATAACCACAAGGCTTGGATATCAGCAGAGTCAATAAAGAAGGTGAAGGAGAGGAAAGAAAAGAAGGCAGCTCTAAACAGCAGTCGTACAAGAGCAGAGAAAGTAAAGGCACAGAGTACAGGGAAGCAAATAAGAATGTGAAAGACCGACAAGAGGAACAACATAGAGGCCCTTGCACTAGAAGCAGAAGAAGCAGCTAGACATGGGAATCTGAAGGACCTGTATGACACCACCAAAAAGCTGGCAGGAAAGACCAGTAAACCTCAAAGACCAGTAAAGGACAAAGAGGGAAAGCCAATACTGGGGGAGGAAGGACAGAAGAAAAGATGGTTGGAACATTTCGAGGAACTTCTCAACAGACCAGCCCCACAAGACCCACCACACATCCAACAAGCTGACAGGGATCTGCCAATAGACCTCAGCGTACCAAGAAGGGAGGAGATCAGAAAAGCCATTAAAAAACTTAGAAACGGCAAGGCTGCAGGACCAGATAGCATCCCGGCCGAGGCACTGAAGACGGACGCAGAGACCATGGGAGAGATGCTCCACCCTCTCTTCAAGAAGATGTGGGAAGAGGAAAACATCCCATGCGAATGGAAGGAGGGCTATCTTGTGAAGATTCCAAAGAAAGGGGACCTGAGCAACTGTGGAAATTATAGGGGGATCATGCTACTCTCTATCCCAGGAAAGGTCTTCTACAGGATCTTACTGGACAGGATGAAGGATGTGATTGACCCCAGCTTAGAGACCAGCAGGCTGGCTTCCGCAAAGACAGACCGTGTACAGACCAGATTGCTACACTGCGCATCATCCTGGAACAGTCACTCGAGTGGAATTCACCGCTATTCATCAACTTCATCGACTACGAGAAGGCCTTCGATAGTGTGGACAGGGAGACCCTCTGGAAGCTTCTCAGGCACTACGGAGTGCCAGAGAAATGAACTAACATCATCAGAAACACCTATGAGGGAATGACCTGCAGAGTGATCTACGAGGGACAACCTACGGGGGCTTTCAGTGTACAACCTGGAGTGAGACTGGGGTGCCTACTATCGCCATTCTTGTTCTTGCTGGCAATGGATTGGTTAACGAAGCAATCCACAGCAGGAAAGAAAAACGGCATACAGTGGACAATGTGGGCGCAGCTCGTTGACCTGGACTTTGCAGATGACTTGGCCCTTCTCTCTCATACCCAGCAGCAGATGCAGGAAAAGACCAGCACCATCGCAACCAACTCTGCTCGCCTCAGTCTCAACATCAACAGAGGGAATAGCAAAGTCATGAGAGTCAACTCTGCCAACACTGCACCCATCATGCTGGAAGGCGAAGCTCTGGAGGAGATTGAGGAGTTCACCTACCTTGGCAGCATTGTCAACAAGCAGGGTGGAACAGATGCAGATGTGAGAGTTAGGATTGGCAAGGCCAGAGTTGCGTACCTCCAACAAAAAAACATCTGGAGCACAAAAAACCTGGCCATCACAACAAAGATCAAGATCTTTAACAGCAATCTGAAGTCAGTCCTACTCTATGGTGCTGAGACATGGAGGACTACGGTGAATACAACAAACAAAATCCAGTCATTCATCAATACCTGCCTGCAACGAATCCTCTAGATCAGGGGTCTTCAACGTTTTTCAGGCCAGGGACCCCCAAACTGATGGCGAGATGAGCAGGGACCCCCTACTATATAAATTGCATAACATTTTGTTTATAATATACTGGGCCTAGTGCCAAATAAACATAGCTACCCTGTTATTGTGTCGATGGCACACATCCTCCCACATTAGTGAGATGTATCTTCTTTTCAATTACTCCTGACTGACACGATCCAACGGATGACGGAGGAGGAGTCTGGCGCATGGAGTTGTGTTGACAACATAGATGTTATAGTGAGATTGACAGGTCAACAAACCAATCACACCGCTAGCAAGTTGTTAAGATTGTAGGTAGTAGCATGCTAACATTAGCTAGGAGGCTCACACACCTCGCAAATCCTCACTTATTTTTCAGTTACAATTAACGTTTTTTGACCTTGTACAGTGTCTATTTCTCTTTATTTTTATTTTTTTTAAATCTAAGCAAAAAAATGTCAAACTAACAATTTATAGATACAAACAAGACCAGCTATGGAGTTTGGTCCGCCATCTTTTATTTTTGACCTTCGCGCTCTTTAGACTTGAGCAGAAACGCGATCTGATTGGCTAGTGCCTGTGCATGAAAGGTGCTGTGAGTGAACCGGTGCCCAGCTTGAGAGAGCTCCTGTGGGTAGCTGAATGTGTCGATTGGACTGAGAGATAACGTCTTCTCGATCAATTTATACGTTCGCTACAATATGTTGGATTTATGTTAATGTAAATTTAAAGGGAATAAATGCAATTCTGATTTGGAAGACATTTAAATTTGTGGAAAAAAAAATTGGTTGAATTAAAACATTTTTTTTTTTTTAGAAATATATAAAAAAAAATATCTTATCAACCAAAGATTTCGCAGACCCCCTGTTGAAGACCCCTGCTCTAACCCCTGGCCTAACACCATCAGCAACAAAGAACTGTGGGAACGTACCAGCCAAAAGCCAGCGGACGAAGAGATCCTCCAACGATGTTGGAGATGGATAAGCCATACTCTCCGTAAACCAGCCACAAACACCACAAGACAGTCCCTCAAGTGGAATCCCCAAGGGAAAAGAAAGAGAGGTCGGCCGCGAAACACCTGGCGTAGAGTCTTGGAGGCAGACGCCAAGAAAATGGGCTACACTTGGGGTCAGCTCGAGATGTTGGCCCAGGACCGGGATGCATAGACAACTCTTGTTTGCGGCCTAAGCCCCAGAAGGGGTAGTAGACGATGATGATGATGACTGTAGAAATGGACCTTCGGCTGTTAGAAACACATGGTTCTGCTCAGTTTGTCATCTCAGTTAATGTTACAGAGGCTGTGTTCTCAACCCGAGTGGGATTTTAATGTAGTGTGTGAAGACGGTTTGTCTTGTAATATTTGAACAGCTGACAGCTCAAAGGCACTTAGACTTGAAGCGGACTATGAGTCAGAGAGCTCACACAGACATTTATTAAGCTTCATTCATCCATCCCCCACAATGGTCCATGGAAACTGCTCCCACCCCCCCCCCACCACCACCACGTCCGTCACCCTAACTGCCACAGACATCCGCGGTGTGTAACTCACGTATTGTCTCTGTGTTGTCCCCCCGGCGCAGACATAGACGAATGTGAGAACCCGGACGCCTGCAGCCAGATCTGCATCAACTACAAAGGCGACTTCAAGTGCGAGTGCTACGAGGGCTACGAGATGGACCCCGTAACCAAGACCTGCAAAGCCATTGGTAAGGCATTCAGTTTTCACTGTGTGTGTGTGTGTGTGTGTGTGAGTGTGTGTGGGTGTGTTTGTCTGTAATGGGGGGCAAAATGTTCTCAGTGTCGCTCTCTTCCTCTCCTCTGTTGCTCGGGGGGAAAAAATGAGGGCAGGTTTTTTGTATGCACCATTCACACAGCTGTCGGCCACAGGCAAATATTTGCCATCTGTCTGAATGGGGAGAGGGTGAGGGGAGAGTCTGGTGCACTAATTGCACTCCCTTAGGTTGGCTCTGGGCTAATTGTTAGGGGTATGTGCGTGTGTGTGTGTGTGTGTGTGTGTGTGTGTGTGTGTGTGTGGTGGCACATGTTATGCAGTGGTTGAGGGCTTCAGCTGATGCTGTGTGCCCGTTGGCATATCGTACTCAGCTACAGGCTTTGTTGTTGGAAGCCACCAGTTGTCAAAATAGTCCTGAGACACAAGCAGTTTATGGAGCAGGCAGCCAGGCTTTAGCATAGCACAGCACACCTTCATCACTCCTAGGTCTAAGTCCTTAAGTGCCCTCCCTATCTCTCTCGTAATGGGGAAGTGGGAGCTGGAAATGGTGTCGTTTTGCTCAAAGTGGCGTGAAAATGGCATTGATTAGCATGTGTGTTTAGGGGGTGAGGGGGGCGTGGGGCGTACTTCTCTTTGTGGCTCCGCGCTGAGATGAATATGTACTGTCAAAGTGGAGCTTGCTTTATGAGGCGAAGAGCCCATACAATAACCTCAGCAGCAGCACTGGTGGAAGCCTGGTGTTTTCTAACTGCGGAGGCTTTCTCATTGGTCCCTTGGAGCATGCGCTGCTCCTATACAAGGAGGGCCGGTGTGCTTTGAAGTCGCTGTGGGTATGCTGGGAGTTGATGTGCTGAGGCGTTGTGTTGCTCGCTTATTGTTCTTTTATTTATTTGTTTAGATCTTTTCCCCCCTCTGGTCTGTCATTGTTTCTGATCTCTGAGTCCTTTGCCACCTTACCTGTGTATCTCCTCTCTTTTTTAGGTGTGTTGACCTGTCTTCCTGTCTTTCTTGCTGTCTCTCCTTCTGCTTCCAAACTCTCCTTTTATCCCTCCCTCCTCTCTTCACCAATTGGACAACAGTGGAAATGATGATGCCATAACATTAATCCTGTTATCCCATGCTATGCCTCCTCACTCCATATCTCTCTCTCTCTCTCTCTCTCTCATTCCATCTCTCTCTCTCTCTAATAGAAAAAGTTTCAATAGTTGTGTTTAGTTCTGGTCTGTTATAGCAATAGCTCCCTGGTGAGTGATGTAATGTCAGGGCCAGCCCATGTAATGTCAGACGCAGGGGTTGTCAGCGCTCAACAGTCACTACTCAAGGGCTAGTCCACCCTGAGGGAGCTGCTGAGAATAGGCATCTGCGCAGTACCAGAGAAGGCTTCACATGCCCTGTTCTGATGTGTCTTTTAGATCCCTAGCTATACCTAGGGGGTGGGGGGGTTCTTATCAGTTCCAGTGGCACACACATTTTAATTTCCTTGTTTGTGTACTTTAACAGAGTTTCGCCTCTGGGATAGGGTGTAAGGACATCAGTAGATCCAAGCTGCCTGCGCTGAAGTGGAGAAAGAACGTTTTTTTCTTTGATTTGAAAAGGCAGTCATTTTCTTCGCCAGTGACCACATCTGTGAGCTCTGCTCTGACACTGTATCATCAGTATATCAGTGCAACATATCAGTATTCGCTTGTTTGTTTCTTTAGGAGAAAAACAACAGTGTATTTGGTTGTTCTTTTTGTTTGGCTGCAATCCTCCCTGCGGACACTTGAAAGACTTCACCTTGGATTTATAAACAAGGTGCTGAATTAACATTCTTGGCCCACAGATTAGCATTTGTTTATGTTTTTATAATTACTAACTCCAGCTCGCCAACATTTCAACTTTTATTCAGTTTTACTTACATCTGCTGAGTTGCATGATAGCAATTCCTAAATATACAGAAAAATCGTGCAGACTTAGTAATCCATTGTGGTTCAGAAGGATGTCTGTACGGCCCCAGACGTCTGTGGTTTTTAGAGGGTTTAGGGAGTTTGCCTGATAAGACACTGCTACACTGGGTCGCCAGCTGAGAAAACCAACCGTCTGGTTATCAATGTAGGTTAGTATTAACTGAGACACCTGGAGCACTTGAACAACTACTACAGAAACAACTGCATAATATGTGAGCTGGTGAAGCTGGAAGCTGGTGGCTTGCGCTCATATTTGCCAGTGATATGCTTTTGTTCTATACGTCTGTTCTCTTCCCCCTCTCCTTTTCTCCCTCCTCCTTCCATCTCTCATCTTTCGGTACCACGAAGTTGCCGACTATGCTATAGAGCTGACCCAACCCTGGTGTAACATGCTTGATTTGATCCAGATTTCCTCTGAGGGGAGGCGAGCACACAGTAATTAATTACAGCTTTAATTACGCTCCTCTTCCGCCAAGCCGGCACAAAGCAGCTCAGTTACCAGAGTATCCGCCTGCCCGCCCTTATCTCTGAGTTCACCCTAGCACCTGCGAAGTTGTATGGCCCCATTCATAGCGCTGGTGCTGATGATAATCGTGTGCTGCGAGGAGTGTGTGCTATATTTACATCAGCATCCGTCTGAACGGTGCAGGTTTGGGCTGATGAGAAGCTGAGCGGGGCAGGGGGGAGCGGGAAGGCAGGCAGCCGGACACATCGCCTCAGACCTCATCCATATGCGTGCAGGTTATCTCATATCTCTCTCTCTCTCTCTCACTCTCTCTTTCTCTCCCCTCCCCTTTGTCCCTCCAGTCTCCTCTAGTCTATTTATATTGCTGTCCTGTTTTTTTCCTCAATTTTCTGGCTCATCAACTCAGTTTCAACATCTGTCTTTCTCCCCTTTCTCCATTCTTTGGTCACAGCCTCTTTCATTGTTTCACCTGGTTGCTCTCTGTTTCAGTCACTCTCTCTCTCTCTCTCTCTCTCTCTCTCTCTCCCTCTCCCTCTCACTCAGTGTCTCTTTCTGCTCCCCTGTCTGTCTTTATCTCTCTCTCTGTTCTTTTCCCTTTTCCCCTCTTCCTTATGCCCTCCCCCCTTTCTACTCACTCAGAATGTCTGATATTCTCTTACCTCCTATCTCTCTTTCTATCGCTCTCTCTCTCTCTGTCTGTCTCTCTCTCTCTGTTCCCCACACCTTTATGTGTGTATAAATATAAAATACTCAACCTCCTGTCTCTCCTCTCCAGCATGTGTTATGACAGGCAGGGGTGTGTGTGAGTGCCATCCACGTGTCTGCGCTCTCCAGGCACCGCTCGGCTGCTTGTCGGCGTGAGATCTAATGAATGTTCGGGAGGCGGCCGCACTGGATGTTTTCATTTACTGGGTACACGGAAGGTTCCGGAGCACTGACGGAGCCCAGATTAAGCACTCTCCCGGCTCTGACAGCTCCGTGATGGAAAGCCCCGTCGAAGCTTCCGCCGGCCGGCGCGGGCGTTCCGAGGGCGTCTCTCGCAGAAGCCCGAACAAAACAGACACATGGGATTTATAGGGCCCGGTCTTCGGCGCAACAATTCATGTCTCGCAAAGGGATGGTGCATGGGGGCCACCGCCACATCGGGCCTCTTAATTCACAAAAGCAGGCGGCATTAAGCTAATGATCCCTGGGAAATGGAGTTCGTTTTGACTATCTGTCAGCCTGCACTGATGAAGGGCTTCGTTATCATATTCATAAATGTTGATTTTTTTTTTCTTGCACCTCCCTCCCTCTTTCCCCGCCCTGTCTACAGGGTTTATTTCTGTGGGCTTGTCAGTTCCATAACATTAGCCACGCCAAATCGATTCAGTGCAATTGATGATGCATTTGATAGATGCCTGGGCTTTG
>NC_137921.1:32690165-32692665 GCF_963457725.1 Sprattus sprattus | reverse complement strand
TCTGGCGCCGTGCTGTTTTTGCTCACAGTTATCACACACATTCATGATCAGGTTCAATGCGAAGGGCTTAAGCAAACAGGCTCGTTTAATTACCTGAAGTGTGCGCACTGATGAGAGCCAATCAGGAGATGTTTGTGTGGTGGCGTATCAAAAACAGGAGATCTTACATGAGAAATGATGGGATATCAATACACAGGGGATGCTTTGAATTGAGCATTTAATCATCAAAACAAGTTGCATATCAAGGGGTTTTGACGTGTTGTGTTTCGTGCCATGCTGATTGTAGGCATAGTATGTTGATGTTCGTCTTTGACTCTGATGGTAAGCATTGTGATTAAAACACCACGCCATCGTTCAGTTCGCTGAAATCATGAAGCAATGCAGGGTCTGTTCACTAGAATTATTTGGATTAATTAAATATTTTTTAAAGTGTTGCACTCTACTTTGGCAGGCAAGAGTCCGTACCTACTGTTCACCAATCGGCATGAGATCCGGCGCATTGACCTGATAAAGAAAGACTACGTGCAGGTGGTATCCACCCTGAAGAACGCTGTGGCCTTGGATGTGGATGTGACCACGAACAAGATGTACTGGTGTGACCTCTACCACCGCAAGATCTACAGGTACTGAGCACCGTCACAGAACTGCTTCCCATGTGTCAACGTTAGAGGAAGCTTCTGGAGCATTCATCAGCACAAACAAATGTGAATTTCAGATATTACATCTGAACAGTTTCTGTAGATTAAGGATTGAATTGAAATGTCTAATTAAACATATTAATAATTCAGCTTTGACTGAAATATGGCCGCTTAAATTCTGCCTTGTAGGTGAAATATATTCTAAAGTCTGTTTAATTAGAGATCAGTCATTATTGCATTTGGCCTTTCTCTTGCTCTTGCTTTTGCTCTTAATATTAGTGCACATTCATGTACCTTCAATTATCATGTACAGTGAATCATATACCGTAATGATATTCATATATATTCTACAAATGTATTCATCAGTGTTTTTGTGGTTAGCCGTCCTTTTCTCCCATATCTGTGTGAATAAGTGAAGAAGCTGGCTCTTGTCTCTCTTTCACGCTCATACATCTCTCTCCTGCCTTCCATCACTGGCCTTGATGGGCTTATTTGTTGAAGCTGCTGCTTCTCCCATTCTCCTCTAAAGACACTTCAACAGTTATACAATCTCTAAAGAATGCACACACACACACACACACACACACACACACACACACACACACACACACACACACACACACCACACACACACGTGTCAAACTCACTCATTCCTTTTTATTGAACCGGTTCTCATCTTCCACTGTCATATACCTATGAGGATATGATGCAGCCCGATTAGCAGTAATCACCCTGGAAGCTGGAAACGGCCTTGTTCCCCTCACTCCTCTCTCGTTCCTCCTGATGCGGCTGGCTGAAGCTCCACACTCAGCACTCTGAGGCAGCTACTTAACATTTGAAACGCAAGCACACGCTGGTAGCTCAGATGGCTAGCTGCTCCCTCGCTCTCTGCTGCCTCCTTCCATGTGTGAGGTTGTAGGATTCAGGTTGAGCTGCGAGCCTTTCTGAGCCCACACACACACACACACACACACACACACACACACACACACACACACCGAACACACACACACACACACACAGACACACATTCACACACACACACACACACACACACACACACACACACACACTCACACAGACACACACACATTCACAAACTGACACCCACACACAAGTCAGGGATGGGGATGTGCAAGGTGATAATTGGTGCCGACGGAGAAGTAGGATTCAGATGAAAGAAGTGTCCGCTCTCTCTCTCTTCTTCCCTCTCTTTCTATCTGTCTCTCTCCCGCCTTCCCTCCCTCCCTCCCTCCCTCCCTCTCTCGTTCTCTTTTCCTCTTTCTTCCCTCCTGTGCCTCTGGCCCACTCCGCAGTAATTAATTCTGATCAGTGGAATAGTATGCTTCAGTTACTTGAGTGATCCTGCAGCTGGAGTTGAGAGAACAGGAGCGAGAGTGAAAGAGAGGAAGAAGAAGAAAGCGAGGGAGAGCTATAGCAAGGTATAGAGAGCCGGGGGGGGGGGGGGGGGGGGGGGGGGGGGGGGGGGAGAAAGAAGATGCCATTGGTACTATTATAGAGCTGAGCAACAAGGAAGGATAAGGAAAGTGGTAACAGTCCTTGGTTCAATCTCTTCAAGTGACCCCGCAAACCCAAAGTGGTTAGTTAGTTTGGACTTAATAAGTCTGAGTTTGTTTAGAAAGAAGACACCAGAGGACCTATTTGTCCTTCACCCCCCCTGTAAGAGCCACTGTCCTTGCTTCACATCTCTCTTCCTCTCTCTCTCTCACTCTCTCTCTCTCTCTCTGTCTCTCTATTCCTCTCTCCCTCTCTCTCTCTCTCTCTCTTTCGCTCTCTGTCACAGGCTGCAGGGGAGGCAGCTCTAAATCATCTCAGCCCCACCATATGCTGCCTCTAATTTA